>NW_022196788.1:0-247455 GCF_008641045.1 Pistacia vera
TCTCAAATCAAAGTTCCGGTTAAGTTTATCGTGGGTGACCTGGACCTTACGTATCAGTTTCCAGGTGTGAAGGAATATATACACAATGGTGGTTTCAAGAGAGATGTACCATTTCTTCAGGAAGTAGTTGTAATGGAAGGTGGAGCCCACTTTCTCAGCCAAGAAAAGCCAGAGGAAGTCAATGCACACATTTATGACTTCATAAAAAAGTTCTGATGGCATTTGCCATTTTAGCATGCCGCATCCTTGAAGGTCTGATCTATTATTTTCATTTCTAGTTTGGTGGAAAGAATCCGTGTAGGTCTGGTTGGAGATGGGGCCTTGTCTGCTTATCTTGTATCTTGTTGGAGGATTTTCCATCCTTCATCAGTTCTATTTGGTTCTGTTTCATTTCATAACCAATGAATAAGAATAGAGGTAGCTGCCACCTTGTGGACTGAGGTTGGTTTTAGATTTGATCATGTTTGTAAATTTGGGGTGTCAGGCATGTACCTACTACGCTATCAAACCAACAATAATATGAAAAACTTGGGTCTCAATTATATCTTTTGTTTCTGTATGAATTATTTTCTTATTCTTGACTAAAATTTGATGTGGGGATGAGCAATGACAAGAAGCATAAAGCACTTCATGAAGTCAGACGTCGCATCTTAAGTTCATCCATATTTTCTGAAGGAACTTATTTTTCTTTACGACCCTTGATTTATTCGACTTTAGAACATGACTGGTTATGGTTAAAACGGAGCAGATAGGAAGGATATCAACCCGATTAAGATTTAAGATTTGTATCAATAATCACTGTTCAGAAAGCTAGGAATCACAAACTCAAGGCGATAGTTTAAATATCAACCAAACCTTAAGAAAACGATTCATTAATTGCTAGAACACAAACAAATATGAAATATCAACCGTTTTCCATCGCAGGAAACATGCCCACTGGCCAAAAATTAATATTATTGATACGTACAAGTCCCCTCTAAAACTAAAGTTTCATTATTCAATATCAAATGAAGACAATATATTAGTCCATTTCAATCGATTAAATCAAAGCCCAATCTCTGGGCAACCGCAAATGTGACACTAATTAGCTAAAGTCGCAGTGCCCCGCCCGCGAATCAAATAAAAAACATTCAATTCAACCACCCACACCGCAACTTTCAGGAACTCGTGCAAAATTTAAAACCACTCAACGCAATAATCACTACATAACAAATCCTTCAAGAATACGCGATGTCATCTTCCAAATAAAAATAACGAAAGATTCAAATTTAAACAGGCTAATATAAGATAATTATTTTGTTCCTCATAAGTGAAAAAAAAAAATAAGGTCAAAAAAGAAAGTACAAGATTTGCATGATTTGGTAAGCTGGTCTGTATCATTTCTGTAAGAGTTGTGCAACTCAAACCCTGAAGCCTCTGCTGTTTCTCCTTCCTCTAGCTCTCTCAAATTTCCTTCCCTTGGATCGCACATATGGTTTTGTGTGGCTGTGTGGCACACCCGGAGCTGGTCCGAAGTGCTTCACAGCCTCACGTGAATTCTTTGGCCCTCTCAGGAGAACCTAAATTTAGCAGTAAAATTCACATAGATAAAATCAGGATTCCTCAGCTTAAGCAATTTTTAAATTAAAAAAAATTCCTTTCACTTCTAGAAAGGAAAGAATAAAGCCAAATAACACGCACAAAAAAAAAAATAAAAAAAAATAATTCAATAGATGGTGAGAACACAGAGCATAATAATGTTACAATTGAGAAGTAACAATTAAAATTACACAGTGAAAAGTGATGATGATTACTAAGTATTCATAAACTCCATTAGTACGTTAATATACAATTGCAGATCCTATTAAATTTTGAAGGTTCAAAACTTGGCCAGTCAATGAATGACTAAAGATTCCAAGATGTAAATTTTGTTATTTGAACAATACTAACTCAATAGGAGACAATACATAACAAACATCAAAGACATAATTTAGGTTCTGAACACTAAGCAATAATGACCACTTCCATGATCAAGGAAGTGACCCATGATTCCTAAAGCTAAGGCATGATTCCTAAGAGTGAGGGGCAAGTAACTACCATTATCAAAAACCCTTATAAAAGGACCTCAAATCGAAGAAGGGACAAGTTGAATTAGCTATATTAAACCTTTATGCTATCACTTTATTCTTATTATTTCTCATTCACTTGTAAAGCTCCATCAAAACTCAATTCTATGTACCTTTTGTGATATAGGGGTTCCTAATCATGGGTAGTTAGCTTGCACCTTAGGTTCAGGAATCATGGGGCATATTGATATAATGTGCACTTTCGTCTTGGGAAAGTGAGCTACAACTTGTAACCCATGTGGGTTTGGACCCTTGGTCCTTTTCTAGGACTACCTTAATTTTATAGGCTGATATCTTGTTATTTGGGCTTGGCCTAGGATGGTTTTGCCTCTTGAATTGGGCCTCTTAAGGCCTTTATTTTTGGCCTAACATAAGCCCCTCAAATCCCTAATTAATGCATGAATTAATATAAATATTAATTAAGGATTTTGGGGGGCTTATGTTGGACAAAAAATAAAGGCCTTAGGAGGACAAATCAAGGGACAAATCAAGGGACAAATAAAGAAGCCTGCAGGCCAAGCCCAAAAATAAAAGAAGTCAGCCCATACGAATAATAAGATGGTCCAAGGGCCCAATCCAAATGAAAAAAGGGGTTAACAGAGAAAAATGCGGCACATCCATCAACATTTCCCATTATCAAGATTATACCCCATGACTCCTAACCTTAAGACATAAGTTAACCACACATGACCAAAAACCCCTATAAAAGCACATGCAATTGAAGAAGATGGGCAAGTCAAATTCTACTACACCGACAAGCAAGCTTAATCACACTTAGGCCTTATGCTACCAATATTGTTTCTTTACTTTATATATATTCTTGTAAGCTCCATCAAATTCAGTTCTTTGCACCTTTTTGTGATTAAAGGGGAAAACAAAATAGCACTCTCATCAAGAGTTATGTTATTCTTACTCAGAGAACATCAGTAGAGCTCAACATTCATTTGAATAGAAGTTATTCATCTGGCCTATGCCAATTAAATCATTCATTCACATACATGAAGAAACTCAGCTCAACATTTGAAATAGAACGGAGTAAAAATGATTACACTTTAAATAAAAAAGAAGGGATTAATCAATTGAATTCATACTGTATTCTGCCCAAGGGGAGCTCGAAGTGCCAGCTGGTCAAATGTCAAGCATTCTCCACCCGCTTTCTCAATCCTTGCCCTTGCTGTCTCTGTGAACCTCAGTGCAGTAACTTTTAGAGCAGGAACTTCATACACACGAATATCATCAGTGACTGTCCCAACAACCACTGCAATCTTATCCTCCTGGAAATTAACCCAAGAACAAAGTCAATCAAAACACCAACAGGTTGTATAGAAATTTCTATTACATGATAGAAAGGGACCCAAGAAGCAAACCTAGGATTCATAAAAGATAGATAATATTTGATTTACAAGTTTTTCATCTTTTACATTCCCGCCAAACAAACTATTGAACCTTGACAAGCCTAACAGATTATACGAGTCAACTACACCAGATGGACCCAATTCTCGGTGCTAAAATTCAACCTATTACTATTTTCTCCTCTATTTGTATTTGTGATCAACTAAGTAGTGTCTTGAAATAGAAACCCAACCTAGCAGATCCTAATTTCAACTGGATGAATACCTTAATGTTTCATTTCCAATCATAAGTTACGGAAAACAAACAAATAAAGTAAACACATTTGGTTTTCTCTGAATGTGATTGAAAAATACAGACACAGACAAAGAGAATTACCTTTCCCCTCATGAATGGAATCAAACGTGAGAGGGACAATGGTGGTTTGTTGACCTTGCTCATGAAGAGCCTCTTCAGTATCACCGCATTGAACTTGCTATCAGTCCTTCTCACAAGAAACCGATACAGCTGTCCACATATCAAGAAAGTAAATCCCTAACATGATCATACACAGAACAGATAAATTATAGGTAAAAACACAAAACCAAAGTCGAGAGAAACCTTGACGAGGAGCTTGAGGTATACATCGTCAGATTTAGGGGCCGTTCTCTTGGACTTCTTGCTCTTACCACCGGCAACTAAATCGATGCCCTTAAAATAACAAATAAAATAAATTTATAAAAAAATGAGCCAAATAAACGAAAACATTCATTCGTTAGGGTTTAGAAACGAAGGGGATGAACGTACCATTGCTGGTTGTTGTTGTTACTGCTGCGGCTGATCGCCTCAACTGTTTACCAGCAATGCTTTTCCAAGGAGGCTAGGGTTTTAGTGTCACATCTTGTTTTGTAGCCATAGTTTGGGAGAATGTCACGTACTACCCTTAAAGTTTTCAATTTACAACCGAACGATAATTCTTACATTCTTTGAACCCTGAAAGTTTGAAAATTGTATCATTGATATCCTGGCTTTGGACAATACCATAGATTCTATTGATAAAAAATGATACAGTTATCTAGTGCGTTATCATTTATCATTAATTATTAATTGATTATAATAGAAATTTATGTGGCATGTACTACCGGTGGCATATACTATCGGGCGTTGAGCTTAATAAACAAAAAGAATGGTGGTACCTAGAGATTAATAGGTTACATTACAAGAATAGTGCAAAACAATACTTTGCTTAGGGTGATCGGGTGGGATGATAACAGTCGTGGATCCAGAATTTTTGTCGAGGGAGAGTCTTTGCGGCACCGTCATTGTTTGTTAAACAATTAGTGAAAACTTTAAAAAATATCAAACCTTTAACCAAAAAAATAATACAATATCAAAAGCTTGAGAGAAAAGAATGTAAAACACAATATTTTATTGTTTAAATAAATATATGAGAATCAAAATTTTGAGTAAATGTGTTGAGTAAACCTTGAGCAAAACTTTTTAAAATTTTTATTTTTTTATTTTTGGCTTCTAAATATTATAATATAAATTCCTATGATTTTGATCAGACACAACATAAGCTAAAGTCAATCAAAACTTAAATCAAGTTAATGTTGCATTTAGAGGTGGGCAGAGACCGGTCTCAAATGGGACTAGTCACCAGTCCCAGGCCCATGAGAAAAATTAGGACCCGGACCAGGCCTAAGGTCTGGTAGGGACTGGTCCCATGGGGCTTGGATAATTTTTTCCCCCCTCATTTTTTTTTTATTTTGGGGGCAAAATGAAATTTTATAGGGGGTTTTTAGTATTTTTTTATGAGTAAAATTTATAAATTTTTTAGACCTAGAAGATTTTTTTTTTTATAAATTTTATAAAATTTCATTTTAGCCCTCATAATTTATATTTATTTAAAAGTAACCGGGGGTTTTAGTAATTTGACAGGAGACTATATTGAAAAAATACAAATTTTTTTGGTCCCATGCTCGGGCCTTGGAGGAGGGCCCAGTGGAAGGTCCAGGCCCTCCTCTTTACGGGACCAGGCCTCCTAGGTCCAGTCCTCTCAAGGACCGGTCCTAGGATCGAGTTTTGAAGCTGGGCTTTTGGGCCCGATCCCAAATGCCCAGCTCTAGTTGCATTGACTTTTAATATGAATTAATAAAAAAAAAAAAGAATTTTCTTGGTATAAACATAGATAGTAACTCAAATTTCTTTAATAATTTTGAGCAGCTAAACAGTGACGTTTGAAATGTAGGAAAATGGTGGGTGAGGTAAATAATAATGTCCTTTAAAATATAGTTAAGATTTTAATTTAGGAAAGCAGGTTCATTCTTAGACACAAAACACAAAATAAACTCATAAGATCTTTGTTTTTTTCCCTCAAATTAGAATAAAAAGCATCAAAATAAAAAAAAAATATATATTCAACCCTAAAATAAACTTAATTGAAATTAGCAATACACATACCTTAAACTGATAAACAGAAAACGAAACTAATTGTGACACCTTAAGTAGTGAAAGCTTTAACAATTTCAGTCTTCAAAAGTTTTAAAAGCAAATAACATAAGATAGAGAATGAGAGAGTAAAAAATTTTAGAGATAAAATCATAAAAAACAAGTGAAGCCGTGGAGAAAAAGAGTGGAGAAAGTTTTAAATTTTTAATATGATATGAGCTTAGAATGTATATAGTAATAACAAGTTTGTTGTGGACCTTATATGTATAATAGTTTTCATTTTTTTTTTTTTTTTAAATATGAAGGTGCACTTGGGTATATATATTAATAGCAACTTTTTGTGAGTAGGCCTACCTTAACAGGGTTGGATCCACCCTTGAGTGATAGAAATTTTTTGCTGTATTACTCAAGAGGTCTTTAGTTTGATTTCCTTCGATTGTTAATAATAGTGACCATTAGAAAATATATTTGATCGTTAACTTCATGACTCTAAAAGATTAGTAGGGATGTATACAAGTGGGCCTAAACAACCTGATCACTCAAAATAAAAAAACTTTGAGTGCGTTTGTTTTAGTATTTTGGATAATATTTTTGAAAAAGTAAAAGTTTGGTGGTAATAACGAAGTAGAATTTGAAAATTAACAAAAGCACCATTGTAATAAAAACATTGAAAATTATAAAAACACCTCCACTCACCTATTAAATATTGTTAGTTGACCACCACTGCCAAAGGGTGGCCAGAGTCGTTGTATCGGCGCACGACCTACTGGATTTGGCTGGAAAAGGCCAGTCTATGGCTAGATCTAGCCATTGACGACCAGATCTGGCCGCATTTGGTTGTTAATGATGACCAAATATATGGTCGTCGTTGATGGTCAATGACGACCAAATATATGGTCGTTTGGCTGTCGTTGTAGTCAATGACAACCATATCTTTGGTTGTCGTTGATGACTAGCTACAACCAAATATCTAGCCATTAACGATCAGATCTTTGGTTGTAAATTTGGCCTTTTCCGACCAGATCGACAATGGATCTAGCCAGAAAATGCTAGATCGATGCACTATCGGCCAGATCTAGCTGGTAGTGCGCCATTATACCAGATTCCAACCACTTTTCGGCAGTGGTGACTGGAATCTGGCAAATGTGAGTGAATGAGGTTGTTTTTGTCAATTTCAAAACTTTTTTTTTTCTTTTTTGTGTTTAATTGAATTAACAAACTTAAGGAGTTTAAAAATAATTGAATAAAATATAATAGTATTTTCATAATAAGGAAAAAAATGTATATTTTAGAAATGATAGGAATAGGATAAGGGAAAAATAGGGAAATAAACGCACCCTTTGATTGCTTTAAAAAAATATAATTTTTTTTTAATCTTTTTTTATAAATAATGAATAATGATGTACATTAATATAATAATATTTAGTAACATATTATTATTATTTTATTTATACATATTTCGTATGTGTATTTAAGAGATACATTTAATTTAAACCACTATCTAACGCCTCTTCTTTTTTAGTAACTGGTAATTAAATAAAAACTCTTCCTCTTTAGGTAACTGGTAATTAAATAAAAAATAAAGAGTCGGACCAAGAAAAGACCCTAACCAAGCAAGGACGCCGTCTAATCAAATAAAGCAAGTGAGCCACAATGTATACCTTTTACACACCCAACAACAAATGAAGCCCTCACCTCTTCCCACAAAGCCACCCACCCCAGCACCAACAACACCCCACTCTCACCAGCCACACAAACCACACACAACAACCCTAAGTGATGGGTTTGCAGTAGCCACAACTCAAGACCCCAAACCCAAAAAACAAAAAAAGAAAAACCACCACAGCAGCATCTGCCACCCATAACCAAGGACAACAACAGCAGCATAGACATAATCAACATAGGGAGACAACCAGCAACTACTCAAAAATCTGCAGAAACTGCAAGTTTCTAGCAGCCCCCGGGAACTCAACCCCCAGCCCCCCAAACTCAACCAAACCTTCTGACTAAACCCCCTCAAACTGCAAGGACCCAGGTACAACAACCAACACACACCCCCAGCCAGCAGCAAACCCAAACAGAGAGTAGCAGCATGCCAACAACAAGGGGCTGCAACAACCCAGAGGAACATCACTTGCAAAACGTGGCAAAAAGCTACAAATCTACAGCCCAAACCACAAAAAAGAACTCCCCTGACCAGCTAACCCACCAGCCGCAATCCCCACAACCCAAAGAAAACAAAAACCAACCCACACACCAGCAGAAAAAAAAAAGACTGAAACAAGATCCATTCCTCCAGAAACATCTCTGCCAAATGCACCATGCAACAAACTAGAAACAACAAGCCCTACACCCTCCCTCTGCTCATGCACAACTGAAAACACTTTCCAAAGGACAGCGTTGCCATGGATGGAGAATACACGAAAAGATCCTCTGTTAGTCTCACTTCCTTAAAATATACAACATTAAAACACAAAAGCATAAACTTTTATATAAAGAAACGAAAATGGTGGCCATGTTTTATCATCAGAAAAGAGGAATAGAAATAGAAAGTTTAAAAGATGTCATCAATGTCATTGGAATAATGAGAGTTGATGCATCTTTTAAACTTGTCATTTCTATTCCCCCTCAAGTAAAACATGACCACCATTTTCGTCTTTTTTACATGAAAGTTCATGTTTTTGTGGTTGTATTTTTTTAAGGAAGTGAGACAGAGAAAGAGCCTTTTTGTGTATTCTTCATCCATGGCAACGTTATACTTTGCCTTCGTTTCCACTCACTCTACTTTGCATTCATTTTCCACTTACTGATGAAACAAACAAGAATGAAAAAAGAGAAAATGAAGAAAGAGAAGGAGAAGAAGAAGAAAGAGGCGTCCTAGTGTGGTTTAGAGTAATGCTATAGTTACATCATTTTTTTATATCATCTTGTAAATTTTATAATGTGACATATGTTACAATCACACAAATTCTATTATAATATTAAAAATTAAATATGATTAAAAATTTGTATGATTGTGATATATATCACATTATAATGTAATGAAAATTATATAAAAAAGTAAGGTAAGTGTAACATTAATCGTGTGGTTTAAGCTCATTTCATTTGCTTGGAAACGTAAAATTTGATTCGAAAAGACAAGCAAATTCCACTATCCAGAGCAACTGCCGTTTCTACACTGGACCATGGGCCATCATTAAATGCTTGTACAATTAGGTCATTATGATTTCTGAATGTTTTAGCATAAGATCTTTCAAAAAAAGAAAAAATACTATTTATATTAATTTATTAGACATTTAAATTATTATTTATTTTTGGTTAATCTATATAAATAATTATTGACCAAATTAAAAATAATATATAATATTATATTGGATTCGGAGATGTCACTCTAAGGTATAATTTAATATAAAATAATTAATAAATTATAACCAATTTAAATTAAAGACTCATATTAAGAGTAAACGATATTTTTCCACCTAAGGTTTGTAAGGATCAAAAATCACCTTAGGCCTTATCAAGCCTAAACAGACATTTTCTACTACAATGGCCCAAGGGTACGATCCAACTCCGATTGGGCCAGTGTCAGATTTCATGATTTAGGCCAAAACCTATGGCCCAAATCCAACCTTCCTCTAGAATGGGCGTCAAATCAATAGCCCACTTAAGGCCAGGCCTCCGAAACAAGGTAAGTAGGACTCCTCCTATTTGATTCTATCCTAATTTGCCTAAAATTCCATATCTTGGATGAATTAGGACCCCGGTTACCAATGAGGCAAGTGAATCAGGGTTTTTCTTATTCATTAGATCTCTTCCTTTATGGATTTGAAATCCTACAAGGATATGAAGATCTCACAATTGCTATATAAATAGGGGTCATCCCACTTTTAGGCATTCAATATTACACTTTCTAACCCTTAATTCTCATTCTGGTGAGCTATACATTGTCACTGTGTTTCTAGTTTCTAACTAAACTACTAGTAACATTTTCTTTCCCTTGCCCTCACTAAAACGCCTTTATTATTCATACTGACTTGAGTGTCAGAGTGTTTATGGAAAACACCACCCTGGTGTTTTCCGTTCACTTCACGTTAGTTTCTTTGTGTGTGCAGGTGCAACGGATTGTTAATGCCCTTAACCTCACAGGATTCGTCATTCTTTTTGCAACTATAGATTTTAGAGTTTGCAAGGTTTGGCAAATTTACAAGTTCCCACCCCTGGTTTCATAAATTGCAGATTCCCACCCTTAAATTAACACTGTTACTTTTCTCTCAAAATAACTCTCACATCTCAAATTTCTCTCAAATAACCCCCAGTGATCCTCGCCAAGCCAAAAATTTGGCCTGATTCCGACACCATTGGACCTCCCTGACGCCATTATCTTTTCTACTCGATTGAACCTCGGCGAGGTGCCAAAATTTGGTTGGAAATGCATGAAAAAATGAGAAAACTCAAGGGAGAGGCAGTGGCGATCGGCGGGCAATTGCGATCGGCGATGTTGGGGGTTTTGGTGGGGGGGAAGCTGGTGGTACTATTTGGCCGGCGATTGGGGGGTTCAGTCAAGCGGGGAGGTTAGGGGTTTTGATGTGGGGGTTGAGGGGATTTTAATGATGGTGTCGGGAGGGGTCGATTGTGCCGAAAACAGGCCGAAATGGCCTGAAATCACCAGTATGGTGAATTTGAGAAGTGAATGGTTATTTTGAAATTTTCATCTTTCAAATGATCATTTTACCCTTTTAACTGTTAGATTAAATAATTTTCTGTTAATTTAAGGGTGAGAATTTACAATTTATAAAACCAGGGGTGGGAACTGTAGATTCATCAAACCTTGGGTGGAAAAATGTCGTTTATGTGTGTGTATGTGTGTGTGTTATTCATTTAGTGTTTGTATAATTAATTATCCGGGTATTATTAACCAGTTACAACGATTCAATTATATTTTAAGATATTTATAATTACGTTTTCACTTATTTGAAATATTATGAAGGCATTGATTATTGTATTTTCGAATTATTAAAATTAAGAAATTAAAGTATAAATAATTTATAAATGAAAAATTTTCATTTGCGCTAAACCCACATCCCAAATCAATTTTAGTTTATTCTAAAACAGAACCCCTGAAATTCTTCTACAAGTTCTTTTCAATCTTTGAAACCCTTGCCACCACAATGTCCAGCCTCAGCTTGTTCCCACGGCGGCCACCACAACTGCACCAGGTCGCCGCCATCCAACTCTATCATCGGGCAGTTAAGAGTCTCTAGTAGGTTACTCTAACCATTACTCATCTTTCCGACGTGATCCCATTGGCATCTCTCGGATTATCCAAATTCCCTTCATTTTCACAGGTTATTATTTTTTAAAGCTGAAGTTGTTTATCCTTTTGTTTTGCTCTTCGGAAACAGTGATTACACAAAAAATAATTGTTAATGATTTATTGTGATGAGTGCTAGATTGCTGGCATGCATCAGTGAGTTGCATTGTTAATGATTTATATATGTTTGTACATCATATGCTCAATAGAAATTGCAGTTCTGGTAGCATTATTTGGTACCTGAATGCTACGTGGTCATTATATTATGTTCATGAAATTTAATTAAATCTTGACTAAGATCCAACGGTCATAGGGGCCTCTTGGAAATATTGTATTTGGCCTTTTGTATCCAGTAACTGTTATAAATACTAACATGTCCATTATTACGGAATGAAAAGGAATGACATTGTTGTTATTTTATGCAATGAGCTTGACTAAGCTCATCAGTTATTGTGTTTCTTCTCTGGTTGCACTTGTTTTGGGTGGTTGTGTTGATGGGAGTTTGCTGGAAGTTTGGTGGTGTGATGCTGTGGCTTTGCAGACCTGCAGTGTTGCATTTGTGCTGGAAAATTAGAAAACTCCATGAAAAATGCAGTTTATGCAGTTTTTTTCCCTTTTCTGTTGTTTCATCGAGATTGGAAAACTGCATGAAAAATGCAGTTTACTGGACAATTACAAATGGTTAACTTTTTTGTCATGACAATGAAAATGAAAAATACATCCAACAGGGCATTTCCATTAAATAGTAGGAGGAGAATGTTGCATATAAAGAAAATATATTGAATTAAATTATACGAAACATGTGTCTTAACTATGTTTTTGAATGAGTTGTGTTATGAAAACTTGTACACAAGCGACATTACAACATGAAGAGTATGAACTGATGAACTGGCCGCTTTGATCGATAACAATACTCTCCTCTGATGAATTTGTCAGTTTATTTTTTCTGCCCTTTTTTTTTTCCAACTTGCACTTGCTTGCATCCTCCTACCAAGTACCGACAACGACCTCCAATGGTTTCGCTTGCTGAATATCTAAAACATGGAGAGAACATAATAACGAATGAACCAATTTAATTATGTTATATGGTTTGTTGCTGAACCTTACCATTCAGGTTAATCTTGAAAATAAAATAGAAAAGAAATTTGAAAGGGGCAATGAAGGAAAGGGAAAGTCACCTTGTTGCTGCCATGACGAAGTTCTTTAGTTTGTTTTCTTCTGATCAGATTCAACGCTCAAAACCTGCAGCCACGTCCCAAATATCAACCAAAAAATGTGAAAGACAAACATATTAACATCGTTCAAAAAGTTCCCAGTTCAAGATGAAATATCAAGCCAAATACAAAGACGATGCCTTGTTCTTAGTGGTTATCCAGCAATCAGTTCTCTTATCATGCAGAGAGACTTCAGTCTTACTTTAGAGTTTGGATGCCTAAGAACACAAAAGAACATTTAAAATATAATTAACAGTTAACTGGCACATATTTACAATGACATTTGCAACTAAGCACAAAAGAAATATCATTAGAAATACTCTCCAAATACTACATTTTTATTCAATGATGGGATTATTTTGGGCAATAAAGTTTGATAAAAGTTAATTTTCATATTCCAAACCCAAAACCATAGAATCATACATTTCTTTTCTTCTGATCAGAAAAACATTCAAACTGTCTTATCTTCTAAAAGTTCCCCAGCATCAAAGTAAAGTTACGCAGGTAAAACACTACAGAATCAGCTTCAAAATCAAACATGTAACAATCCAAACAATACTTTTTAAAGTTCCCAAGATAAAAAATACCTTACATTTAGTGTGAACAATTATTTTTAGTGTTAACAATTGAGTGATCCATTTTCGAATAATCTGCATCAAACAAACAAACACAAATTTAACATGGAACACATACACAATCAAACACTTGCATCAGTGAAAATGAAGGGAGAAATCTAAAGATTACCAGATTCACGGTCTCGTGGGATCAAAATAAATACTCCCAAAATGATAGCTAAAATCAGTGCTCCTCAACTAAAACCAAATCTCAAATCCGCTTCTTACTCTGTTTCAACAGATTCACAAAAAAAGAACAAAAATTAAATGGAGCTGATTTCAAACTCTATAGTAAGACTGAATAACAATATTGAATGCTTATCCTTCTTGGCGTCATAAACATTACATTGTTCAACAAATTTAGAGAAAACTACATGTTCCCACCCAAGGGTTGGCCTTGTAAGTTTTCACCCCTAGTTTCATAAATTTCATATTTCCACATTTAAATTAACAGAAAATGGTTTAATTTAATCGTTATAGGGTAAATTTGTCATTTATGTAGCATTAAATTTGAAATTAAAATTAAAATTTTAAAATAACCTTCCACATCTCAAACTTCTCTCACAAGCACCCACCACATCTTAAGTTCGAAATATGACGATCACACCCCTGCGACAAAAACACGACTTGGCAACTTGTGGACAGCAAACGGCGAGTGGGGGAGGCTAGTGCAGGTGTGCGTTTGTTGAGGAGAGGATGGGGGTTCGAATGGTTGTGAAAAGGGTATTACCAGTGTCACAACCAGCTAGAATCTAGTTGTAAACTTGGAGAATCGCGCGAGATTACAGGGGCTGTTGGTCGGCAATCTGTAGGTGCATCAGGGTGGGAGTGTGAGGAGTTTTGGTGATTGTGGAGTGGGGGTTCTGATGGTGGTGACAGTGGAGTTGGTGATGTAGGAATCAGTCGGAAATGGCCTAAGAGCGGCGGTGGATGAGAGGAAAAGTCGTAGAAATTGAGCAATCTCGTCGCCTTGGTGGGCATCGGTTAGGCGAGGGTGAGGGGTGCCGATCCTAGTCTCTTTTGCACTCTACTGTCGTGGCTTTGGCCGATCTATGGTGTCGATTGTGGTGGCTGGGGTTTGCCCAGCTTGTAGGGGTACGATGGACAAACTTCTATCTTCCAAGGAGGTTTATGATATTTGGCCACCACAATCAAAAGTACAAGTTAAAGGGTAATTTGGTAATAACATATTTTATATTGTTTCATACCCTAACAATGTTAATTTACTTGTGGGAATCTGGAAAGACTAGAATTTATGAAACCAAGGGTGGGAACCTGTAGATTCGCCAAACCTTGGGTGGGAACATGGCATTTAATCACAAATTTATAACAATCTATTAATTAGAACATCAGATGGAATACTACTTTACCATAATATGACATTGTTCAACAAATTGTTACATTTTTTTTTTCTGAAATATTGAACAATTGTTAAATCAAGCAACTTATTATAATTCTTTCTTTATAATATAGATTTTATAACGTTTATATCTAATTCATTATTAATAAGAAGTTAAATATGACTAACTATATTGCATAAATTTTGTACACATATTCTTTGAAAAACTAAAAAGAACTAATAATTAAATATAGATAAATACATAGACATAAATATATAATTATGATATTAATTACTGATTCTATATTATTGAGAATCCAAAAGTTATATTCATATTAAATATCTATTTCTACTTAAAAACACACTGATTACAAAATGCAGTTTTGAAGTTATTTTTAACTTTTGTATTAAATAAATAATTATTCCAATCCCGCTGCACATTATCCGAAGAGTTGTTTTAAACATCAAGAATAAGTGTGTTTTTAATAAACAATTGTCTATTCATCTTTTGTTTGTTCATATTCTTTGTTTATGAAAATTCATTCAATGATATTTATGTCTATATAAACAAGCGTGCACGTTCACAATTTTTTTTTTTTTTTTTTTTCATTCACATACCATTAACCAATGACAAATAGAAAACCAACCATGGACAATCTAGAAGCAAAGAAAGCAAGAACATAAGATAATTAATATTTAACAATTTCTCATATATTTCTTTCTATACACCTACTATGATATTAATAATTTAATATATGTAAAACTTTAATAAATTAATACAATTTCATTGTTTGTTTTCCACAGTTGAAGTGGCAATGTCGGATAGATAGGTTGAAGAGATATTATAAAAAACGTTAGCACCAACCTGGAAAACAATATCTTTGAGATTTTCCAAGTTGGTGCTAATGTTTTTCAGAATATCTTGGAGTTCAACCTGTCTATTCGACATTGTCACTTCAACCATGGAAAACAAACAATGAAATTGTATTAATTTATTAAAGTTTTACATATAGAAAGAAATATAAGAGAATTTGCTAAATGTTAATTACCGTATGTTCTTGCTTTCTTTGCTTTTGGATTGTCGGATATATGGTTTTATGTCTACCATTGGTTAATGGTATGTGAATGAAAAAAAAAATAATAATAAAAAAAAATTGTTGACTTATAAATATACAATCATACAACTCATATTGATAAGGGAGAACCATCTTTTCCCACCCAAGGTTTGATGAAAGGACACTTTCCCATCTATCAAGTTTCAAAATAACACTTTCACACACTTCTTTAGGTTTTGTTAGTATTTTTTGTTAATATTTGATTGAAAATATGAAAATACCCTTAAATAGTTTATTATAAATTAAAATTTAGTTAATTTAAAGTCTTTATTCGACTATCTATTAGTCAAAGTATAAAAATAATTTTTTTCTTTGTTTATTTAATTAATTGGGAATATTGATTTTTTATGTTAATTACTAAAAATAAAAAACATTATAAATAATAGTGATGTGATTTTGATGACATTATAAATAAATATTAAAATTTTTTAACTTTATATTGTTTACTCCTAACTTTTTAGGTGAGGTTAACTATTTTTTCTTTTTTGAATTTTAATATTTGACTTTTTGGTTATTTAAAAAATAATAAAAAATTTATAAAGTAAAATATTTAAAGGTATTTTTGTCTTTTCAGTAAAATATTAACGGAAAACATAATAGAAGTATAGAACCTAACGAAGGGTAAGAAAGTGTCATTTTGAAACTTGATAGGTGGGAAAGGGTTGTTTTGTCAAACCTTGGGTGGGAAAATGTCGTTCTCCCTATTGATAACAATCAAGCTCACAAGTGGTCCATGTGCCAGGTCACACATACTGTTTTGCTTCGTCTAATTGCATCACCCAGTCCCACGCATTGTATAAACATATACTATGCTTGGGTATGTGCAATTGTGGAGATCTCGGTTATAACCGAAAAACAGATCCATTAGGAGTTTCATTCAAGAAATATTTGGCAGTATTATTTTTTATTTATCAAAATGTGCAGCGAGTCTACAGACGAGGTCCCTTGCCCGACATTCTTCCGCCCCGAACACAAATGCTTGTTATAGACTATTTTTCAACCACCTATGTAAATGTATTAAGTTAACGAGTCTAATAAGAGTGGATTAGAGTAGAAATACTTATGTTAAGACTATTAATGTACTTCAATGTAACTAGTATTTTTGTTTATAACTTCTTTAGGTCCTAATTATTTTTAGATGTTAATCCAATTCAGTTAAGCTACCGTATTCATAGTATGGATATTTGGTACATATCTTTTATATAATTATAATCGTAGATACAAACTTTAAAAAATTATTTTCTTTATTATTTGCATTAAATAAATATTGGTCATTCAAGGGATTAATTTCCCACGTATTAGATTTTAAATGTAGCAACGTTATTTTTTTTGCTACGGTAGATTAGAAAAGTCTCCGTTTGTCACTTCCCAAATATCGCAGACTTCCGGCTAGACCGCCGTCAATTTAACACGGTAGTAATGGAAAGTCAAATAAGTCATCTCTCACCCTCGCAAGGTTTCCCGCCTGTGCAATTACTTCACTACCCATACTTTACCCGTCAAATCACAGACTCAACCTCAGCAAGTCCCCACGTATACAGTGTCATTCTCGTCAACACAAAAACTTAACCTCCAACCTTGACACATCTCTGCATGTCCAAATACTTCCCTCCCTCTCTCATCTCATCTTTCCTAAATATACATCGCTTTTCTCGGCAATCGAAATTGTAGAAACGTTTCTGAAACGATGCAGTCAGTAAGGACCCGCCGCAAAGTGGCTCCAGCCACCGCAAACGGCGGTGACTCAGCCGAGAAATTGGACCAACTTCTCCTCTCATCCGCCATCTGCAACGGCGAAGACTTAGGGTCGTTTGTTCGCAAAGCCTTTGCATCAGGAAAGCCCGAGACACTCCTCCACCATTTGCGCCAGTTCGCCCGATCCAAAGAATCCGAAATCGAGGAAGTCTGCAAGGCCCACTACCAAGACTTCATCATGGCCGTTGATGATCTCCGATCTCTGCTCTCTGATGTCGATTCGCTCAAATCGGCTCTCTCCGATTCAAACTCAAAACTCCAGTCTGTAGCTGGTCCGCTCCTATCCTCACTTGACTCGTACGTAGAAGCGCAAAATATTTCGAAAAATGTTGACTTAGCGCTGAAATCAATTGTGTCTTGTATGAAACTGATGGAGCTTTGTTCACGAGCAAATCATCATCTTTCAAGCAACAACTTTTACATGGCTTTGAAGTGCACAAATGCAATGGAGAATGAGTTCTTAGATAAAACGCCTTCGTCTACTTTAAAAAGAATGTTAGAAAAGAAAATTCCAGCGATTAGAACATATATCGAGAGAAAGGTAAACAAGGAGTTTGGTGATTGGCTAGTTGAGATCCGTGTAGTATGTCGAAATTTAGGTCAATTAGCAATCGGTCAAGCTTCTTCGGCGAGGCAACGAGAAGAGGATTTACGAATCAAGCAGAGACAAGCTGAGGAACAGAGTCGGCTCAGTTTGCGTGACTGCGTTTACGCTTTACACGAGGATGACGAAGATGGATTTAACAACGGTGTTGAAAGTGATAGTAACGGTGTCTCTGGTCTGTTAGGGTTTGATTTGACTCCTCTTTATAGGGCTTATCATTTACACCAAACATTAGGTCTTGAAGATCGATTTAAGCAATATTATTTTGAAAATCGGAAGCTTCAATTGACGTCTGATTTTCAGGTATCCTCAATGACTCCGTTTTTAGAATCTCATCAAACATTTTTCGCCCAAATTGCTGGTTTTTTTATTGTTGAAGATCGAATTTTAAGGACCGGTGGTAATTTGATATCTAAAATTGAAGTTGAGAATTTGTGGGATGCAGCTGTTAGTAAAATGTGTTCAGTACTGGAGGATCAGTTTTCGAGAATGCAAACTGCTAATCATCTCCTTCTGATTAAGGATTATGTGAGTTTGTTGGGTGTCACATTGCGCGGATATGGGTACCCAGTTGATGCTTTGCTTGATGTTTTGAGTAAACATAGGGATAAGTATCACGAGTTATTGTTGTCAGATTGTCGTAAACAGATTGCTGAAGCCCTTGCTGCTGATAAGTTTGAGCAAATGTTGATGAAGAAAGAGTATGAGTATTCTATGAATGTGCTTTCATTTCAGATTCAGACATCGGATATTGTTCCTGCATTTCCTTATGTTGCGCCATTTTCGTCTACGGTGCCTGATTGTTGTAGGATTGTGCGGTCCTTCATTGAGGACTCAGTGAGTTTCATGTCGCATGGTGGGCAGCTGGATTTCTATGATGTTGTTAAAAAGTATTTGGATAGGCTTTTGGCTGAAGTTTTGGATGAGGCTCTTATGAAACTTATTAATACATCTGTTCATGGGGTTTCTCAGGCAATGCAAGTTGCAGCTAATATGGCTGTTTTAGAGCGCGCTTGCGATTTTTTCTTTCGTCATGCTGCACAGCTTTCAGGAATTCCATTGAGAATGGCAGAGAGGAGTAGGAGGCAGTTCCCTCTAAACAAAGCGCGTGATGCTGCCGAGGACATGCTGTCTGGGTTGCTTAAAACAAAGGTTGATGGTTTCATGACATTGATTGAGAATGTGAACTGGATGGCTGATGATCCCGTACAGAATGGCAATGAATATGTAAATGAGGTCATAATATATTTGGAGACTCTCGTTTCTACTGCACAACAAATATTGCCCGCTCAGGTTCTTAGAAGGGTTCTACAAGATGTTCTTTCTCACATATCAGAGACCATTGTAGGGGCATTATATGGTGATTCTGTTAAGAGGTTTAATATAAATGCTATCATGGGAATGGATGTAGATGTTCGACTTCTGGAGTCTTTTGCTGATAATCTAGCTCCCTTGTTCACAGACGGGGATGCAAATCAGTTGAAAACAGCTCTTGCTGAGTCAAGGCAGTTGACTAATTTGTTATTGAGCAATCACCCTGAGAATTTTCTGAATCCAGTGATTAGGGAGAGGAGCTACAATACTTTGGATTACAGGAAAGTAGTGACAATATCAGAGAAGTTGAGGGATCCTTCAGATCGGCTGTTTGGAACCTTTGGAAGCAGGGGAGCCAGGCAGAATCCTAAGAAGAAATCTCTGGATGCTATGATAAAAAGACTCAGGGATGTGAGCTGATTTGGGACGGAGCTTAATGTATGATTCTTGGTCTTTTTCCCTTACCACTGCTGATTGTGATTGGCATATCTTTTAGAGGTTCATTGCTAACTCTATTTGGCTTTCGATAAGGCCTTCCAATTCTGGTCATTTGATTGTATTGTTAGCCATCAAAATTTTATTTTTGTTTGTAAAATAAATTCTCATACATAGGTATTCAGTTATTGCATTGCATTCTTTTGAGGTATATTAATGAATTTGCTGTCCCTTCTTGCATTGTGTGTTAAGGTTAAGATCTAATGGTTAATTGTTAGGCCCAAACAGTACCTTATACATGCATCAGGATACATATAAGAAGAGTAAGACCTTTCGTGTTGATGCCATCATTATTCATGTTTGAACTTACATGAACCAGAACTTAACCTTCGGTAAGCTTGAATTTGGTGGTTTAACCAGATTGCTTGATTATTTGGCTCTTGGAGGAATGTTGTCAGTTTGGAGTTCTGATTACATTTTCTGTTAACCTGACTTTTCTTATTAGGACTAGATAGATTGGTTTATATGCAAATGGCTATATTGATTATTTGTGAGAAAAGAGATTGAATAGGATGCTGCAGGATTAAAGAGTGAATTATGAGATGAATTATATATATTTTTTAATAATATTAGCATGAATTAGATCAGGTATTATGAAGCTCGCACTCCTTTTTGGGGAAAGAATCTTGTATTTTGAGATCATGTTTGGCTTGTACAAAATGGTGATCTAGTTTTTAATACTGTCATGGACTTTTGGATTTCATGAATAAGCCCAGTATGAATTGTTAATCGGTGTTATTCTCTGAAGTTGGAATTGGTGACAATCTGGATAACACTGCTAAAATAGAATGATTGGTCTGAATGTATTGTATTGTATTAAGAAACATTTATGTATAGCGTTAGTTAAATCTTTATTTCGTGTCTTCTGGGGGCAAATAATCGTTTGGAGAAGGTTATTAAAAGTTTGGACAACTTTTCAACTGTTTATTTTGAGTTTTTCTATTTAAATATCTCTCAGCTTGAAATTGGTGAGGGTAGTGGTTGTTTATTGTGATTCCTTGTCTTACACCTGTTTGTGTTGGTTTAGAAAAAGGATGATAGTGTATGATAATTGAAACTCTTGTGTTTCTTCTAATGTTCCTATCTGCTTCAGCTCATGATTGAACTTGGTGGTCTTCTTTGCGTACTAGGAAATTCTCGTCTACCACTTTTCTGACCCTCTGGACAAGGCTAACTAATCTTCATGTTAATCCAACTGCTTCGGAATGTGCTAAGTAGGAGTGGTTGATGTTGATCAGACTAATAATTGTATCAATTTCGTAATGAGAGGCGCCTCCACCTATTTGACTGTGTTTGTTGAATACTAATTTTCTTTATTTAATCTCGTTATATTAATTAAGATGTCTAATTTCGAGATTATTCTTTCTATAGTTTGAATGAAGGATGATGCAGATTGCTGTCCTCACCCATTTGGCGTTATGTAGACTTCGCCCTTGCTATATTTCGAATTTCTAATTCAGCCGGTAGCCCAAAATCTTAAAGAAGGGACCAAAGTTTGATAAATCAGTTGTATAGCAATATGTATATGATTATAACATATTCAAGGAAATGAACACGACCTCTATTTGTTATCGAAATCAACGTTATGTTGCTTTTCCTTGACCACTGGGCTCAAGGTCACCTATGACATGAGTTGAATTTTACGTTCAATTTGCATGTTTGACAATTTTTGTAGTAAGTTTTCTACCAGAATTATCCTCGCTTGACCTGAGGATCTCCTTTACTGTGATATGTAGGTTTCCGTTTTAATCGGTTGATTTTGGTAGTGCCGAAATCTTTTCACCTCAATATCATTAAAGAGTAAACGGCATGTTCCCACCCAATGATCAGCGAAATGGCAAGTTGCACCATGGTTCTATTTATTCTAAATTTTCACCTTTAAATTAACAAAAAATATTTAATATAACGTTATTAACAAAAATTGTTTAATATCCAAATTTTCACCTTTAAATTAACAAAAGTTGTTTAATGGTTGCTTTGGTTTGATTTTTGGAGTTGTTTGAGTGTAGTTTGTTTGGCTATTGATTGGAGTTGATTTGTTGAATTTTGGGAGATTAGATTGTTAAAAAATTGGCCATTTTTCACTAACCCGCCGGCGCCCAGCATCTGTTTTTAAAAAGGCCACAACCAACGGTGGCGGCAATGGCAATGGAGATCAGGAGGGTTAGATGAAGAAGAAGAAGAAGGGAGGGCAATTTGGTAATTTTAATCCTACATATATGGAGTTCACTGACTCTGTCATGTGGGTGGGGGTCTGGAATAAATGAAACTAGGGGTGGAAATGTGTGCTTTTGCCAATCTTTGGGTGGGAACATGTCGTTTGCTCTATCATTAAAAGAACAAAATTGGAGGTTTGATTTGGGTGAAGAGTGGGGTATTGGTTTATTTTTAACAAGGAGAGGCTGAAAATATCAATAATTCTTTTGTCTGTACTAATGTGTGATTTGATTGTTACAGAGCATCTTAAATTGGAGAGCTGTCACCATCTGCTTACAGCCCTGCATGCGTGATCACAGATGCCCCTTCCAGTTCCACCGCATCCACATCCGTTTCGTCTTTCACTTCATCAGCCTGTCAATTGTTTAATTTCACTTTCTCCAAGCCTATCTACTTTTACTTGGCTTTAATTTACACATATTTATGGTTAATCAGTGCAGCAGAAATAACTTGTAATACTACGTGGAAGCTTCAGCTCTTTACAAACTGTCAAAACAGATCGGTTGGATATGGTTAAGATACTACTGTATCTTGAGCGAGAAAATATCAAGGATATAATGCAATTAAAACCTTGACTTGAATAACAATTGTGACAAAACGGCCTCCATCAATGTATACCGAAATCATAAAATTCATTTAATGCAAAACCAACTAAGCAACTACAATCAAGAAAGAAAGAAAGAGAGAGCGAGATGGGTTTGTTAACCTTGTTCGTTTTGATCTCCTTCAGAGCCCCAATTGCTTTAAGCGACAGTAATCCGTCTGCATATGAAGTTATTCAAGAATACGACTTCCCGGTGGGTATTCTTCCTAAAGGAGTAACGAGCTATGATTTGAACAGAGATACTGGCGAGTTTTCAGCATATATTAACGAGACTTGCAGCTTTTCCATTGATTCTTATGAGCTGGAGTACAGTTCCACAATCACAGGTGTTATATCCAAAGATAGAATCAACAACTTGAAGGGTGTTAAAGTTAAGGTGATTCTGCTGTGGCTTAATATCGTGGAACTGGTTCGTGATGGTAATGACCTTCGATTCTCCGTGGGGATCGCCTCTGCCGATTTCTCAATCAATGATTTTGGAGAGTGCCCTCAGTGTGGGTGTGGATTTGATTGTAATGATTTTCTATTATCTTCTTCTTAGTTGATTGTAATGAAATTAGGGAGGTTTCACCCGTATCCTCTATTGATCTTATTAGTTGTCATTACACCTCATGCATGGTGGACATTGGTTTTGTTGGGAGGCTTTGATGATTGATCTTAACCAATTGATTCGAGATAATTTCTGGAATTATAACTACAAAATCTAATTTCATTTTTATGTTATTGCAACTTGTATTTTAAGTTTATTATTTTAAATATAAACGGAAAAGAGATTGAACATCTTCTTACTGGGGTTACGTATATATGTTAACTGAGACAAAGATTGGGGATCGGAGGTGAAGAGTGAATCAGACAGGGTGACAAAGAAGGAGGAAAAATGCAATTTTTAATGATTACTATTGCGTAAATCAATATTTACTTACTCGAATACTCCCTCTAGTTTTTTAATAAATGACGTTTTGAGATTTTAAATTTTTTTAATTTTTTTTCAAATTAAGTGTTATTGTCTTATCTATGACATCTCCTCTCCCCCCATCTCCTCTTTCTCTCTCTCTCTTTTTCAAACGTCATTTAACACAATTTTTCCATCATTACTTTTTTTTCGTTACATTTCTCACCGCACTTTCAGGAGAGGAGCGAATAAGAGATAGAGTAGAAGAGAAAAAATTTTTACATTAAAAAATTAGTTTATTCAAAAGTGTGCTTAGTTTATTAAAAAATGTGCGATTGCTTAAAACGACTTTTATTTAGCTATTTTTTTACGATTATGAGGTTCATTCGAATATGAAATCCAATCCTGGAAATACAGCATCCCACCTTTTTTTCTACGCAAAGTTTCGATACATTTCGCAACCGAGAAATTTCTACTGGAGCAGTTGCTATCTGGGAATAATTAGCCGATCTAGATTTACGAATGATTCTAGATTATTAATTGGTAGTATGGAAAGAATTAGGGGAAGAAGGACCCACAGGTAATGAATGGGAAGATCGAAAAATTGGAAGAAGAAGGGATTTTTTGGTTAGACGCATGGAATTAGCTAAGCATTTTCTTCGAACAAATATAGAACCCGNTTTATTATTTTAAATATAAACGGAAAAGAGATTGAACATCTTCTTACTGGGGTTACGTATATATGTTAACTGAGACAAAGATTGGGGATCGGAGGAGGAAAAATGCAATTTTTAATGATTACTATTGCGTAAATCAATATTTACTTATTTCATTCTAATGTTATCTATTTACAGAGTTCAGTGGTCTCAAATGTCTCATCAGCTAAAAAATTAGCTATACCAACTTACAATTAATCATATCCTAAATGTCTGATGAAATTTTGACTTACGTAAAATGTGTTGCTTCAGGTAGTATATATATGTATATTATATTCCAACTCATTTAGAAGTTACAACCACCTCTTCGTCTTGCACTAACCAAACAGTCAAAAGGCAGATAATATTTCAAGGAAGATGAGCTTATTCTTCCAACCCAAATCTCATTTCCTCAATGGCGTCTCTGTCCCTAATTTTCATCTTCTTGATCTTCTTCTCAACCCCATTTGTCTTCGCCGATGACAACACCACCACCACCACCAAAACTGCATACGAGATTCTTGAAGAATACGACTTCCCCATTGGTCTCCTCCCCACAGGTGTAACAGGCTATGAATTTGATAATTCCACCGGTAAGTTCTCTGTCTACTTGAACGGTACTTGTACTTTCTCCATTGATTCATACGAGCTCAAGTACAAGTCCACCATTACTGGTGTTTTAACCACAGACAAACTGTCAAGTTTAAGTGGTATCAAAGTCAAGGTAGTCCTATTTTGGCTTAGCATTACTAAAGTGACCCGTGACGATGATGAGCTCGAGTTCTCTGTGGGGATCGCTTCAGCTGATTTTCCCGTTAGTAATTTTGATGAGTGTCCAACTTGTGGGTGTGGCTTTGATTGTGTCAATATGAGTGGAAAGAAGCGCAAGTTCAGTCCTTTACTTTCGTCTTATTGAGTAAGTTTTCCTTGAGACTGCTTCGTAGTAAAAACCACGGTGATGGTGCTCCATGTATTATTAGATTATATCGTGCATTTATCTGTAATATTAACGGTTTGTTTCTAGCATTTGGCTGGAGTCTAGATATCTTGACTTTGTGTTTATTATCGTCATCATGATTGATTAATGAATTGAGATCTCATAGTCATGCCACATGGTGAATTTCATTCGAAGAATATGCTATTTTACACTTTATTTTATATTTGATACTTGGATTACCCATTTGGTAAGGAAACTAATATCTCAAGTAATCACCATGACTTTTCAAAAAGGTTTTGAAATCTATACCTTTTCAATGTTATTTTTGGTTGACAAATACCGCTAGATGCCACGTGACCTGAGGTTCTCAAAGGCGGTGTGTGTAGAAGGCAAAAGCCCAATTGATTTGTAGTTCATTTCCTACATTTCATCGTCAGCTTTTGGTGCCTAGTGGGAAGTAGACTAAACGGAGAATTTATTCTGTTCAATCTTTCACCGAATAAACACAAAAATTAAACATCCTCCTTCATTGAACCAACCCCACCCATGATGTCGTTCCCACTCACACCTGTTTATCTCTTCCTTTTTTCTCTCCTCATCTTCCTCAACCAATCCACTCTCGCCGCCTCAACCACCACCAACACCACCGATTCCGATACGAAGACAGCCTATGAACTTCTAAATTCCTTCAACTTCCCCAGCGGTCTCCTCCCAAAAGGTGTACAAAGTTATGATTTGGACCAAAGGACTGGCCAATTCCACGCCTATTTGGGTGGCACGTGTAGTTTCTCTCTTGAAGGTTCTTATCAACTCAAATATAAATCCACGATCAGCGGTTACATATCCAATAATAGACTCACTAGCTTGACTGGCGTAAGCGTCAAAGTGTTGTTTCTGTGGCTGAATATTGTGGAGGTTATTAGGAATGGAGATAATATTGAGTTCTCTGTTGGGATTGCTTCAGCCTCGTTCCCGATTGATAACTTTTATGAGTGTCCACAGTGTGGTTGTGGATTGGATTGCGTGAATGGGCAAGTAAGCAAGCTTAGAACGAAATCTTTTGTTTCTTCCATCTAGCGGATTCAATCTCTCCTTGAATTCGAATGATGGTCGTATGTTATTTGGGATGGATTCTGTGGGGTTAGTGTTCGTTATCTATGAAATTGTTGAAGTTTTACATGGTTTGGCTGGAATTAATTTCTTTATCTATTTTATTTTCTGTTTGTTTGTTTATATTTGTGTTTGGAATGCTTATATTGCTTGTTCATAGATTATATTACTTTATTATTGGGGCCTGCCGAAAGATCCCTCAGTGGACAATAAAAGAAGACTGCAATTAGTTATGTATGCAGTAGATAAGCGGGGGTGAGGTGAAATCTAAAAATCCCCTTTTCGTAGGTGATCCTTTCAATTGGCTAGAATCCGTTAGTTATGTTGTGTTGTGTAGGAAGTTTGTATCGATTAGAATAAGAGATTTGTATTATGGGGCAAAATGGGTGGAATAATTTTGTAAATTAAATTGATACCTTTAATTGTACTTGAAGGGAAAAATGAGTGTCAAATTGCCTATAACAGTTCATATAATATCCACTGTTGTTGAGTTTGTTCATTTTAGCAAATAATTGTTAGGCTATGCACTACATTGGCAAAACTCTGATTGACTATGAAAAGAAGTACGCACCATTGGAAAAGACTTGCCAGGTTAGGGATTGAAGACACAAAATAGTCTGATACAACCCTCCTTTGTGAACTTGTTCATTCTTGTCAAGGCATATCATTCAAGTTCTTATTCTGCTTTCCATCCCGGCCCTGAGGCAAGAGAATGAGCAACCAAATGAAGGAACTAAGCCCAAACTAGTGGTCTTGAGTCAAGTCCTTTGGTCACCACCAACCTCACTCAAACTAACCTGCATCCTTCTTTGTCTCCATCGAGTCCATTCCTTTGGTCACCACCAACCTCACTTGAACTAACCTGCAGCCTTCTTTGTCTTCATCGAGTCCATTCGATCCTGTCAATAAACAATTTCAATTAACATTGCCTTTACTCTAAGCCTAGCAAACCGTCTAACTTGAACCAACCTTGGGGAGGGAAAGAGAAGGTTCTGAAAGGGAAGCTCAATTAAATGAGTGGGAATTTGGAAATAGAGAAATCACAAAAAGTTTTGTTTGCTTCTGCCTTGCTAAGGGTCGCTTCATTTTTGTGACTACAATCTGTTTGGCAACACTTACTAATTCAGAATAATGGTTGAAGAGTTAGTCCTTCATGAACAGGGGAATCACTGTTAGTATAGCATGTTGCTTTCTCAATATTTCAAGCGAAATTGTTGTTTGAATGTCATGTAAGATTTTGAGGAGATCAAAACCAGGTTAGTAGTCCACCCCAAGTTTCTTGTTGTTGGTAGAAGTTATATTGTTGTTTAAGTACGTTTTTGTATAATAAGTTGTTGAGAATGTGTTTTCATTGTTATTTTGTATTTTATAGATATCTGATATCATAAGATTTTAATCTAAGACGGAAAGCCTGAGGGCACATGTAGTTGTGGTTGATCACAGATTGGACACTTGCATGGCAGAGAGACTTATTTTATATTCCAATTTGTGAAAGGAATGAAGATAGCTCTGTAGAAACTCTAAGATTAAACTAGGTTTATCTGGAATTACACTTGATGAATAGTTATTGTTTCCTAACTTGGAGCAGTATGCTGTTTTATTTAGAATGATAGATGCTAGGCTGACCATTTAAGGTTAAGAAAGCAGGATGCGGTCAAAAGTTTGGAAGGATCTTAAAGGTCTGGGTCATAAGAAAGTTTTCTGTTTTTAATTATCTGCTCTGCATTATCTCCTCTAGCCATGGGAGATTACAAAATATAAATGCCTGCTCCGCTTCTTGCAGAAGCATTAAGTAGATCATGCAGAAATTTATGTTAAAACCCCCAAGTTATATGTCTTGAGTAGTGCTCAATACCATATCATATTCTGGCTGTACTCTTATGGTCACGTTCCATTTCTAAACTTGGGTTAATTTTGTTGAAATGATTAACATGTCTTAAAAATAAGCCTTAAAGTTGAGGCTATATTATTGGTGTGGTCATTGATATTTTCTAATTTAGGCAGAGGAGGAACAAAGTGATGTAGGACAATAAACAGCAAAGAGCAGATAAATTTAGGAGATGTCCTTTGAAGAATTCTGGTAATTATTTTAGTGCAAAATGAAGGGTGCTATTAACACATTGAAGCAATTATATGTTTATAGTTTGTTCATGATCTATTTCTACTACTTTGCTGCCTCCGTTTTTTTTCCAAGTCTCGGTTGTGTGCTCCATGGTGTTAATACTCCTACCAGGCTAAGCAACTTTTGTACCGTCTTTTCAGATTGGGGAAGCATATACTTGTCCAATAATATGTTTCACCTTTAGGTTCTATTGATTTTTGTGGTGAAATATTTGATGATATTTGGAATCATCCCCTACTATTCTGTTTGCAGATGTAGAGATTGATAACATTCATGACTAGTTTAAATGAGGCGAAGGCGAATATGGCTTTTTCTTTCTCTATCAAATCAATCCACTATTCCTTTAATTTCATTGTTGCTTTTTTAGTTGTCAGGATCTGTTGTATTCCAGAAACATTCTCTGATAATTTGTGGATGGCTATGACCCGCACAGCTACTCTGTATTGCAGAACAAAATTCAAACAATGCAAGTTACTTTAGTTTCTGGTTAGCTGTAGTTTTACAGAGTTGTGTGTTCATTGGCCATCCTTCTAGTTCTGGGTGAGATTCGTTGTTGACAACATAGGAGCACAGCAGCTGTGTTGTGGACATAATCAATTAGACAACGTCTTCTCAAGTTTTGAAATGATTCTATTTGTGATATTTTTGGTGAACATATCAATCAGACAAATCCACCTTTGATATTTTGACACTTGCCCTATTAACAGCCTTCCGCTACTCTTTTGTGGCTAAAATGATCTTCCGCCTGGAAATGAAAACCTGTACATAGAATCCTATTTTCTGATCCATGATGGAAGATTTTGATCCAGCTAATTCAAGGTTAATATCCGTTGGGGCATGGAGTTTGTCTTCTTCTATGGAACCTGCTAGATTATTCATTCGGACCAAAGTTTTATTTGCACATGTTTTACTTCTTTTCATGTGTAAGAATTGCTTATTAAAGTGGCAGCCACCATCTTCGAATTTTCCAAAGTCCTCGCATGCGAGAGAAAGCACAATTATTATTGCTCAAACTTTGTTGCATCCTGGAAGCAACTCTCGTCAATTTTAAACGTATTCTACTTTCACAAGTAAACTGTAAATGACGGGACAATCCACCACAACCACATTCATAATTTAAGCATCGACCCAAGTACAGTTTTTGATAGTTGACTCTTCTCATTCAGTTATGCTTGTACGTGTCGTCAGCAGGAGTCGGACCATTCACCGCATCTTAGGTTGCATTGCAAACGTGACCCACCACAAAAAAAATATATATATTGAAATACATGCACTGAGGGACTCATTAGCAGGACAATTTCGGCCTCACTTGTAGCATCTTTTCCTCCACACTTATTTATTAACAATCATAGAAAGACCTAAGCAATGTAACAACAACGATATTAATAAAATAAACAACCGATGATATGCGGCTCACGTATAAGTTTGTGATGTTGGACAAGTAAAAGGAACGATAAACACAATAATGCTCTATTGTCGCATAATAACAAATAATTATATAAAAACAATAAGGATGTGACTTTGTCTACCGTAGAATATTATGAATCTAGAAACTACAAGGCACAAGACGACCAATAACAGAGTTGGCTATTTTCTAGGTAAGTTGGGAGCTTATAGTATGTATTTTGTGTTTACCGTTGTTTGGCATGATTACTTGACTAAATTTATTATGTAAACTTATAAACACAAAAATAACAAATCCCAAAAGGCTGAGAAGTCGGTAAGGGAAAGGAAAACTATAACAGATTTTTTCATCAGATTCTGGATTGCAATGGTTAGATATCTAAAACCGTAAAACGTAATGTAACCAGTGGTTAGGATTTGGGGCTTTTATACTAAGATTTTATCATGTAGAAGAGACAGGAAACATGCAGTGTATTGCGCTTACGGCAAACCTATTGCATAATGAATATTAGTAAGATGTAACCAGAAACCAATGACACGTTCGCATAAACGACTAGAAATAGAGGCACGAAAGTTCATGCTGGCCTCTTAGCAAGTAAGCTAAAAAAACCAAACCAATGTGGCCTGGCCAAATACTAATTGAAGTAAAATATTAAAATTGCATTTAAAAATGTTTAATACGGCAAATTACAATCACATATTCTTCTCTTGTAAACAGAGGACAACAATTTCCTTCCAACCAAGATGATGAAATTTTCAGGACACCTCAACAGCTCTTGGGGTTAACCATCATACCCATCCCATCCATTGGCCATTTCTTTGTTGAACCATGATTTTTTTTTTTTAATTATTATTTATTAATTTAGTTCTTGTTCTTCAAGAGCGTGGCACGTAGATCGGCCATGTCGATCTCGTTGGCACCATTCTCAGGCCTGTAGTAACCGGTAACGGGGTCCGGGACCCATGACACCTTCTCAGTTGATCCCACCTTCTCTTCTCCTGACTTCTTCATCATCGCCCCACTTCTTGCTCCTGTTCCTCTAGCCACGTTCGACACAACTCCTTGTGATGCCACCGCGTATCCTCGTCTGTTTCACAAACAACAAAATATTCATTATTATTCACAATTTTTATTATCTATTAATCCATTTTTTTTTATTGTAATAAATAGAGTTTAACTACAAAGTAACTCCGACCATTATTCATGCGGTTAATTATTTCCGACTCTGTTTGGTTACCAAGAAATTGAAGGAAGGGGAAGAATACGTAACATAAAGTATATATAATCATGAAAGAGGAGTAAAAGCATACCTATAGATAGCGTTAGAGATTCCGTCGACGACAACAGCAGAGAAAAGCTTAACGTTGGAGAAAGAGCCAGCCATTTTTCTTATCTTCAACTTTGAGATATTAATTAAAAGACTGCTGCAGAAAGTAATTATGTTATTCTCTTTTCTTCACTGAAGAATACCCTCTACAGCAGCCAAATAAACTTCTCACGATAGCTGACTCTCTCTCTAGAAAGATCTATTTGTGATAAGAAAGAGGAGCTCTGGTCTCTATATAGAGAAAAAATAGAGGAGCCTCAGTTTCTTCGGGAAATACCGTCCACCTGTGTAACACGACCCAGTAAATTAGGCCCTCCTCACACGTAAAGGACCTGTCGTTGTTTGCCACCTGGTTGTTACTCGTCACTGCAATAAGACGTTTTATGTTTGGTGTCAAAGCCTAAATTGATGTTAGTAAGTACTTGTTGTCTCTTAATTACTAAGATCAATATTATTTTACAATACATAAATTTGACAAATTTAAGTTAGTATTAAGAATAACACCAGGTTTATAATCCAATTTCACGAGCTCTTTAAAAATGACGTGATAATTTATCATTAATTAGTTATAAAATAAGTTATATTTAGGTTTTATATCTATTTATGATCATTAATAACGAATTGTCATATGGTAAAATACGAAAGAGGGTGTGGACTTAGTATTAATCTTTTAAAATCTGAAATTGATCTACGGCTGAGATTGGGTGGAACATTTTCTTCAATCAACGTGTGAAAGCGGAGCGCTTTTTGTAACGAAGAAAAATCAGCGTGGGTGCCAAGTTTAAACAAAAGAAAGGTAAACAATTTTATAGCCGTTGATTAATGAGACCACATGTCATCCAGACAGTCCACGTGTGGAGGGACCACTCTATAAAATAGGCGGCGGTTTTTTTTTTCTTCTTGTCCTGGAAATTTAGAGTCTCTTTTGACCACTCGGGCTCCTGAAAGGTCTGGGTGAGTTGCAGGTCCCAGCCAAGTAGTAGAGGGTCAACATTACTCATCGTGGTTTTTATGATACAAATTTTCATCTCACTTTTTGACAGCTTTGAATTAGGGTTAAGCCGCTAAACCAGTGGCGAATATCAAATATAAAGAAAAGTGCACAGGCTGTTGTGTTTCACTTTGGCCTCACATGTTTAACATATTCAAGTTCCCCGTGTTGGCTTTCCTCTTCTGCTCTCAACCTCTAGAATTTGTTTTGTTAGTTTATTTTATTTATTATTTATAAGATGCCTCTATCTGTATCTTTTCGAGATCTAAAAAGGTTATCAAGTTAGAGTTGTCTCTTTGTCTGTGCACCGATGAAATGCAGAAACCATTATTGGTCCATTAAATACGTGGAATGCATGAACATGAACATGATCTCTCCTCTTAACCCTTTCAGAAGCTCATGTATATTAATTTAATAAAGATTTAAAACTTCAAGACAAGTAGAAATTCGGAAATTCCTTGGTATAATGAATTGATAAGACCAATAGTGTGGAAAAACCATAGCAGAGCGCTGCTATTGAAAATACGGCGCCGCATCAAGCGGCTGTTTGATTGTTAATTTGGTCCCACAATCCCAGAAATGTAGCAGACTGTTTCTAATGGACTCAGTGTATCAATAGATGTAGGAACAGGTCATGCATTATGTGAAAGAAATTTGATTATGACGAACCTTCCGTGATGTTGCTTAAATCTTTGTCAAACTCTTTTTATTAATTAGTAAAGATAAGTCAATACCTCATCGCCACAAGAAGATTAACGACAGCAAAAACTATATTGTATTATTTTGAGAGGCTTATTAATTATTCCGTGATGCGCTGATGAATGATATAATACTACAACTAAGTGATTGATGTCTGATGATGACGTTTTCCATTTCAATACAGAATCTGACTTTCATTTCATCACAAGAGGTTTTTGTCTTTCATTTCATCACAAGAGTCGGGGTTAGATATTCTTACGGGATTCTAGGGTCATATTCTTTCAACACCGTCTCACGCTCTATATCATTTAACCCACCACTTTTTTTTTTTTTTTTTTAATATTTTAAATTCCACAACTTATAATTTGGAAGTTAGATGCAATGCAATTTTGAATTATTATTTTTAATTATGTGTCATTTGTTTGATTGAAGTAACAATCATTCAGTATTTCTAGTTTATATGACAGACCAAGCTAATTTTATTTCAATATTTTTATTCTATCAGTTATACTATGATTAAAAAATGAGAGGTATAATTGGGCAATGAAAACAAGATGATTTATATGAACAAAAACCAAATTTGTTTATCGAACACGGCCGATGTTGCAAAATTTGGGCCAATGCCCAACTTTTAAGACTCTAAAATGGGAATGAAGGCCCATATTTGGAGCCCCAAACATGGAGAGTAAACCATGGGGGCCTGCAATGCAGTCGCACATAAAACCCTCTTAAATTCCCAAATAGCGCTTTCGACAGACAACATACCCGAGACATGGAGGAGGTAAATCCAGGCAACGAAATTCCTCAAAACATGACCATTTACATCAACAACCTCAACGAGAAAATTAAACTCGAAGGTTATGCTTCAACTATCTCTTTCTCTCTTTACATTCATACGTATTGTTTGTATCAATCTAATTTAATTTTTACTGTATTTGGTTATTAATTTTAGAGTTGAAGAAATCGCTCCATGCAGTTTTCTCTCAATTCGGGAAGATATTGGAGGTTTTAGCATTCAAGACACTGAAACACAAAGGCCAAGCTTGGGTTGTGTTTGAGGATGTTTCGTCCGCCACTAGTGCTATCCGGCAAATGCAGGGTTTCCCCTTCTATGACAAGCCTATGGTAAGCTGCCGTTTTGAATTTTACATTTTATTCAATTATTTACTTAATTTAATAATCATGTTTGAATGCGTCAAAACAATTACTTGAGACTTTGGAAAGTTAAAGTTTAAGAGTAATGTATTTGTAGCCTGTTGTAGTAATCTGGCCGTGCAACTAAAATTTGATAGACACTTCTGTAACTGAAATAAGTAAGGGTTTCATGTGTGTATATTCCAATGAGGGAAAAATTCATGTATGGTGGCAAGACAATGGACAGCAACAATCATATTCAACATTGATAAACTGTAAAATAGTGATCATAAATCTATAATCTCTTCAATTTATGCTGTTATTTCGTTGGTCAAAGATCATTTTGGTGATTTGGATTTTTATTTCAATTTTTGTTATAGTGATACGCGTTTTGTGAGTCTCAAGCATTTCCTTCTAATTGTAGCTTGAATGACGCAAATAGTTTTGCTGTTAATTGAGTACAAAGAAAGTAAATACTTGCTGTTTTAGGTTCACGGAAAATTTTTCTTCTGGTTGTTCTGTTGTTCATGTGATTGCAGTTATACTTACTCTGGTTGTAATTGTATGATGTACATTTTCCCTTATGCCTTAGAGAATGAGAATTTATTTTCCTATGGATAAATACTGATGGACAATGTGTAACTTAATGCAGAGAATACAATATGCTAAAACAAAATCAGATATAATAGCAAAGGCAGATGGTACCTTTGTTCCACGTGAAAGACGGAAAAGGCATGAGGACAAGGGTAAGACTCCCTTTAGCAGAGCCGCCCCCTTCTTATGGAAGCACTTATGTCACTTGGTTCTCTTTTATGGTTTTTTCCTTTAGATTTTTTTTTTTTTTAAAAATCTTACTGGACAAATCTTCAAATATCAACTGTGATGAATCTTATGTAGCAATGAACATCTTATTTGATCATTTCTATAGGAAGTTGAACTTTTTTTTTTCGGTAGTTTCTTAATTTAATTATATTTTTATCTTATGTAATCTTAATTGAATTATGGTCATGGCATGAATACAAGTGACAATGAAAATTATTGCCTAATATGATAGGAAGAGGAGGAAAACACAACATATGTTAAGTGTCACTTTATTTTGTGTAAGACTGCATAGTTGTCTTTCCTTTATCGTTCTTCGATGAACAAATTTGGTGCAAATTTATAATACACCTTCATCTGACCTTGGATGTAATTATTTATTTGTTATGTGTCAGGTAAAAAACGAAAAGAGCAACATGATGCTAATCAAGCTGGAATGGGTCTGAATCCTGCATATGCAGGTGCCTATGGTGCAACACCTCCGGTAAGTGTCTTGATTGTCCTGGGAACAGAATGCATTTGAGTGGAATTTTGTTTTTAATTGACTTCAATGACTTTGCATCTATGTGCTTGTTTGCTAAAGGTATAGTTATTGGTTTATCATGGCCAAATCAATACACTAGACTGAAACTATTATTGCATTTCAAGAATTTGATCATTTACTATGAAGCTACCAATACTTGAATTTCAATTGGAAAAACAAAAGGAGGGAGGCTAAAATGTAGAAGCAAAGTAATTAAATGAGCTTAATTCGGAGAAAGAGAGAAAATACTTTTATTTAATCTACATTAAGTCCACTTTTTGGAACCGCTGGAAAACATGGTCTTAATTATTCTTAGATATCCAATCAGGGTAGCCTAGGAAAAATGACTCTCTTTCAATATTCTGACATTACATACAGAAGTATAGTTGGTTCCCTGATTCTGTGGAAATTTATATCTAATTGTTCTTCCTATGATACTAATCATTTATCTCTTTCCAAAATGATGCAGCTATCACAAATACCGTATCCAGGAGGTGCAAAATCTGTGGTTCCAGAGGCTCCAGCTCCGCCAAATAACATACTATTTGTTCAGAATGTTCCCCATGACACAACTCCAATGGCACTGCAAATGTTCTTCCTCCAGTTCCCTGGTTTTAAGGAGGTTAGGATGGTGGAAGCAAAGCCAGGGATTGCCTTTGTGGAATATGGAGACGAGATGCAAGCAACGGTAGCTATGCAGGGACTCCAAGGCTTGAAGATCGGCCAACAGAACTTGTTGATTTCCTATGCCAAAAAGTAGAAGTGGTGCTTCTGTTGATTACCTCTACTAATTGTTGTTACCTTGCAGGCATTTAACCTACAATATTATCAATCTAGTTAGATGTCATGCCTGCTAGTCTGCAGTTATCCCGTTAAATTCTCAGTTTCCTGGAAGCCCAAGTGTATTAGATGTATGATTATGACTGCCATGAATTTTTCTGCACTTTTTTCACTCCCAAAATGTTTAATTAGCTTAGTAGTTTGAACGACATGAAGTTCGGTGTATGTATTGCTGTAAAACTATTTAGCCTGGTAATATTTATATTTTGTTTGATGGAATTGAGTTTTTATGCTTTTACACGTGCTGAACATAAGCAGCTATCTCTGATATGAGTAGTCCATTACTGGCTTGTGGCTAGTCATAATTCTTTTCGCTGTGAACTGAATTTAACAATAGTCCTGAACCTGCCCGCTGGCCCCTAGCCCCTTTGGCCCAAACCTTCTTGGTTGAGCCGTTGAGGTTGATTTCACTCAGTAGCGAGGTTGACCTCAGGAGTGCGACATAATTGAATTGAACCAACACTTCATATCGCATAACTTGATCCGTAGTAGAATAGCAATTTGAAATCCAAGTGACGTCTAACATAATTGAACCAATACTTTCTACAAGGTTACACACATACGTCGTTGTAAATATCGCGACAGAAGCAAGCAAGCTCTCAATAATGAGAGGCATGCATGATCCCACCCTAAATGATAAATAACAAACCTTTTTTGTTTCTCTACTACAGTAAGAGATGCATGAAATTCTTTATCACTAACTATACCCTCTCCAACTCAGTTTTGTGTTTATTCAATTGGTCCTTCAACTCATTCCTCCATCCTTGAATGAGTCTCTCCTGTTTATTGATTATCTCGTTTTTAGTCTTCAATTCTTCTTCCATCATAGCAATCTCCTGTTAAAACAAGGGAAATACTTCATCAAGGTCCCCAATGATCCCTGAGTATCAACAATATCAAATGCAGTGTGGTTTGTAGGTCACCTTTCTAAGTATTTCAGTCTTTGTCGGCTGATCCTCCCGTTGCAGACTAGTAAAATACAGTTGTAGCTTCTTGGCAGCCTCCATAAAATCTCTAGCGTGCCTCTCCACATCAACTAAAACAATTACGAAACAAGAAAAATCTCTTATACATGGCTTACATTAGTAAACATTATGCATTCCAATTAATATACACTTCAATGTAATATTCAAATTAGTTCATATTCATTGAGCGATACACATAGTAATTCCATAAAAGACTGAAAAACTCAATTAACTTTGTCCCATTAATAATGTTAATAATGGTAAAAACCTACATCATAAAGTAAATCCGGCAACAGATAAGTAAAACATTTGTCCATTAATTCAGACAACAACAATTTCATTGAGTGGCCCGAGATTAAGCCAAGAAAGTTGACAGAATATTCAAAAGAGAACTAAGAACCGAACTATCTCAAGGTTCACGAGAAACAGAATAATAATGGTACACCGTAATTGTAATGTTAAATTATAGGCATACTTTAATGTCTGTTGATTATGCTTTTCTCATAATCACTTCCATTACCAGAAATGCAAGAGAAGCGGATAAATAAGAATGTTATCTACAGCTGAGACTAAATTCACTCCTGTCAACCAAAGGTGGTGATGTATAAGATCACAGTTGGGGCCTTTTCTTTTCTTTTAATATTATTCCTTTTGGGTTTGACATGAGTACATAAGATGGTATCATAAACCATAGCTGAAAAAAATCATGTTAAAGACCTTTTCGGATTCGGTTATACCCCCAGGTTTAACAGACAAAAAAAAAATGAGATTCAAAGATTTAACAAAATATATATATGTATATATATAAAGAACAATATCTTTCATTAATTTTCATTCTTTGAAAACGAAATCTGGAGGATACATGGATATGGGCGTTGTCTATGAATCCGAAATTCTGAGTCCTGAAAGCTATTTCATTAATTTTCTGTTAAACCCTCACAATTAACCACAGCAGTTCTTACAAGCTAAGCTAATTAGTAAGTCAGTAAAAAGCCATATGCATCATATATTTCAAACTTTCAAAGTTTGGTCAAACAAGGTCAAAGCAACAAAAAGTTTGGGGGTGCAAGAGGATTTGGAGCAAGCATCGTTTGCTTATTGGAATGAAGCATGTGGTGGGTTAATTAATGGAAAACAGCATTGAATAGATGTTGTGCATGAATTAACAGTAGTAGGTTAAAGGAGAGGAAATATTACTCTGATGAGACGGATGTGGAGAACGGTCGATTGCTTGGAGCTCTCTAGCGGGCAAGCACGGAAGCAAAGCGGCTTCTAATGCTGATACGCATGATATCATGTCTTCCCGAGGAGACTGGGCCGCTTGTTCAAGTTGTTGATCTATCGCTGCTTGTTGAGCCATCAGATGTTGCTTCTATCTTTATGAAAATGAATTCCCAGAGAATATCAACATTTAATCAGTTAATACCTAAATTTAACTATACGAGCGAAATACAAAGGTACCTGCAAACGATTTCTCTTCAACTCAGTGTCAGTGAGCTGCGCTTCGATTATGAGTCGTTGCCGTCTGGCAAGGTTACTTTTGGGTTTTTATGCTATATACTGCAGTTCACTTCTGATCGGGCCGGGTTTAAGACAAGGATCCGACACCACAAGTCACACCGATATTGCTCCACTCAATTTCACATATTACCTTTTTTTATTTATTTTTTTTGTGTGAAGTACAAACAGTCCAATGAGGTAAACTGTTCTGTAGATTGACCCTCGGGCCTAAGTTTTAGAAGTAAAGAATCACCAGGCTTCGCTCGTTGGTGATATAAAATTTTGTGTTTAACCATTCAATTTGTGGAAAAATAAATAAAAAAAAAATTACCCCTATTATCTTTTCTGGGCTTAATTTGTGACGAATTGATATTGAATCAGCTATCAATCCCAGCGAAGTGAACCATAAAACATCACAAGGCGAACCTTATACTGTATGTGAAATAATATAATCATTGATGACAGTCCATGATATAAGAAATTCTACATGACATTGACATAACTCGTTTGCAATATTTAAAAATGATTGAAATGACTTTATAAGTATACAATATGGTTTTACTTTTACAGTTCAAACTTCTAAACCGAATTGGGCATGATCTTCCTTGAAACTGGAAAATTTTTAAGTTTATCCCTCATGAGTATAGCAGAATTTAGCATGAACAACATAACGCATCCGAATCTGTTCTACATTATACACTATGTACTCGTTATGCCTGCATGCAACCTGCAAGAAACATTTAAATTACGTATTCAATTTATATCTTAAACACTTTGAATTATCTTCCACTTATTTCCATTTACAATCCAAAGAAAATTGAAACTCAAAATTGGAAAAATGAGATATAAAAGAATAATAAAGTGTTGTACCATGGGATAAGATTGCTCTTTGGGCAATCCAAGTGGAACAATTACACCATCTTCCAGAACCTGTGCTTCTGATAAGTCGGGTGCAATTTTACCAACTCCTTTTGTGCTGCAATATTTAATTAACCAATGGTAAACAGTTTAAAAATGTACAGAAAGTGCAATTAGTTGTTGTAAACTTATCAAAAAGGAAAACACGGCATTAGTTTTAAGTAGAGATGACCGTGAGCTCTCCTTCTAGCTGCAATTTGAACTCGGCTGTCAGTATATCATTAGAAAGTTTTCTGACTTAGCAGCCACAATAAGTAATTAAGTATGATGCAAGGAAGAGAATAAGATTTGACATACAACTATGGAAACTCAGATCCTTAATCCAATTTCCCAAATCGTCTAAATTTTAGTCAAGAGCAAAAGAAAAAGAAAAAAAACGCAGAAAGTAAAATAATAGAAGCGACCTGCGTTTTATTTATGTCCAGTGAAGAAAACCAAAAATGATTTAGAGCATAAGAAATAACCTGAGCTTTCCCTTAGGTAACTTGTCAGCGTTGCAATCCAAAGTCAGAAGCTCGTTCATATCACCCAGTGCAACCTGGATAAAAGAAGGGAATAAGATCAATTCCTTTCGCGGACATAACATTTTAGAAGAAGAAATCCAGAATCATTGATAAAACACGGCTAAAATAAACAAAGCTATCTTTACAGGAAGAACAAACCTCACACAAAAGTAACACAGCATCTGGAGATTTGCTGTTTGCCACACAATAACCCACACTTCTGGAAAACATATCGGAAAAATAAACACCCTTCCCAAAATCACAACCTGATACAGGTGCCTCTGGAGGAGCAATCCGTAAACCTGCTCTTAGAATATGGCCTTTTATGGTTAGTTGAGCTAAGTGTAATGTGATATTCAATCAAACTTGCTCAAATAGGATAACCTTGTGATAATATGCCAGCCCAGTTTGTCAGTCGAGAACCATGCCACAAAAGCATTCTATTTTTTGTGCCAGAGAACTGCATAAGAAGAGTTCACAAAACTTGAAAATATTAGAATTTGAATGGAAAAAGCAAGAATAGGAGGAAAAAAATCTTGTATTAGAAAGAATGATAGCCGTTGGGACAATGAATTTTCACCTTTTCAAAACGTTCACTTTCACCTTGCCTCGAAGCCCTAAATATATTATTAAGTTTATAAGATACTTCTGTGTCAGTGTTCTGTAGATATGTCTTAATCTGCAGGAAGAAACAAAATTTTAGTTTCAACTTCTTATTACGCAATTGAAGAAACTAAACTAAGTAGACCATATGGATAGTGAGATACCATGGAGTATTCTTTGGACTCAGCTTCAATTGGTTCAAGCTCACATTGAAGGCATTGATACCATGAATACAGTGGATCTTCCTGGAAAATCAATGAAGTATATTAGTTAACCGTTACAAGAAGGAATTTGTCTATTATTCATAAAGGACCTGCCGACCTGCCGATGGGCAGTGGCCGCATACTATGTGTCCAGCTAGAAGAAGAGAGATCAAATTGTCTAAACACATTCTTTACTATTAAGTACTTTTTGTCCTATCACTATATATAGTAGTAGTAAAGAGTTGAATCACTTCATTTTTATTTAATTTTTTTGCAATTACAACTTTTCACTAGAATACAAACTGGGTTAAAATGGCCATCCAAAGATTAATCATCCAAACAACAGTTCTATTGGAGCATGACAGCAGTAAAGGTTATGGCTCAAGAATATTTGATTTCAGAATTTCAACTGATTGCAAAAAAATTTACAATGAAATTTGGAATTTGCATCTGTTATTGAGAGACTTATGAAATGACATATATGGGAAGTAGTAAATACATGCCTAAGTTGCCTACACAAACAATGCGATGAAGAGTATTAATAGAAAGCCAACCTTTGCATATATATCCTTCGTCAATGATGTTGCATCGTACCCTAGTTTGCATAGAAGAATATATCAAACAATCAAAATTACTGAAGTAATAGACAACATCTGTATCAAAAAGATTGGGTCAACAGCTTATAAATAGGACGGACCACGTAGAGACGCTTATTTATTAGTAGTCAGCAACTAATTTTTGTCAACTTCTGAAAGAAATTCCTAATATTTTGTAGAAAATTTACTGACCTAAGCCCATGATTTGTTGCTTCATCATGTTGTTATTGCGAATAAGAGATATAAAATTTGCAATTCGAGGATCAAGTTTTGACAACTGAATCTTCGTCACAGAATTAGGCATATCCTGAACCTGATACTTAGAATAAATTATTAGGACAGGACCATGCTGTTGATTAAACAAAAACATGAATAATTATTATTAATTTGCTTACATGCTCCAAAACGTGGTACTCTGCCTTTATGTGATCGGGCAAGTATTGATCCAATACTTCACTGTATTCCGTGTTAGTTATAACTTGCTTCTTCCCCTTTATGTCCACGTCTTTTTCTCCTTTGTCTGATAAACGAAATTCGATTCAATCTATCGGCAAATTCTAACACTGAATTGAATGAATATCCGATACCTTCAGACTCAGAGCAGCTCTTTAAATTTTTCCACGAGTCCGTAAGAAGTTCTTTCTTTAACCAGTTTCCTGAAATTCCTTTTAGAAATGCTTGGCGTTGGAGGCTGTCCATTTGTTGAAGAACCTCAACGGCTCTGATTTTCTCGGATTCGTTCGGATCATTAAATCTGGAGTCTCTTTGCCTCTGCTCACCAACTGACGCATCAAGTGAAGAAATGTTTTCTTCGTTAAGATGCGATTTCAACCTTTTATCCTGCAAAGGCATTGATTAATTCTGAATAAGTTCAACATAGTTAGTAAGAAAAAACAATGAGTAATCGTATTACCAGAGTGTATTTGGGACCAGTGGTGCTTAGACCATGTTTGGATGACTCTACTGGAAGGTCATGTACTTTAGGCTTCTCGGCCATCTGATTGTCAAAGAGATGAAATCTTAATGAGAGAATGTGTCTTGAATTTTCACCGTTTGAAGAACTGGAATGGAGGGAAGCGCTGAGGGAGCCAAAAACAAGTAACAGGTATTTATAATTTTAACTTTCTTTCTCGAAAGCTTCAAAGAGAAGGAACGCAGAGAGCCAATATTGTCATGACATGATATAGTCAAGAAGAGTTACAATTTCCACTTCTACGGGAAGTGGAAATTGCATATCAATTTCAAGTATATTTCCTTTAAATTTTTTTCGTTGTGTGATTTGTCGGATTTGGAATTCTATTGGAAACGTCAATAAAGTAGAGCACGATACTTATTTTGGCGCGGTGAGTCTTGATTCTAAAGCGAGGCAATGCGGGTCCGAGTCAAAGACCATTGACCCTAGTTGCATACCTAGAACCACCGTTGCATTTAACGAAAACAACATATTCCCATCCGATGTTTAACGAAATCTTAAGTTGATATTCTTAGTTGCATTTAATTCTTATTCACACCCTAAAACTAACGTTGTTTCCTTTATTTTAATAGATTTTTAACTTTTTATTATAGCACAACGCATGTTAGCACGCTAAAATGCTCCGACGCTTTCTTTGGCAGAAGACGGTTCATGTTAGCAAAAAAGGCTCACGTTAGCAATGTCCAAGCTGACGGTTTTTGGCTTTTTCCGATTGATTCCAAATTCCAAAATTATTTTCGAGACCACCGTTGGACTCCCCACAACCTCCTTTACCAAATCCATACCTTCACTTGCCGACCTAACTCACTGTTTTTTACCACCTCCAACAGCTACTAACAATGTTAGTTTAAGGGGAGGAATCTATAATAAATGTAAATAAGGGTATCAACTTGAAATTTCGCTAAACCCTGGGTGGGAATATTCATTTACTATTTTCAAAATTACATTCTGGTTGCGTTTGGTTCGGGTGATATAAGATTAATCATGTAATCTTTGTTTAATTTTCAAGATTCCTCGTTTAGTCTTCAAGTAATAAAATATTACGTAATCTCTTATTGTAAATAGTGTTTACTGTTGGTAATATTGAGGGTAATCAGATTATCTTCCCAATGGGTGTTAATATAAGATTATCGAGGTAATCTTAATTTCGACTTTATTTTGCCCTTAATCTTTTATCATTTCGGATATATTTGCCTTCATATGTCTACCAAATAACAATTACGGAGACCCTCTACATTTAAAAATATAGCTAAAACACCCCGGCCACAAAAAAATTAAAGTTAACAAAATACCCCCAGCCACCCAAGACCATCGCCAGCCGCTAGCCACCACCACTGGCCGCCGGCAAAAGTCATCATATCGAGGCAAGATCAGTGGGATCTTGCATGTCGTGTGCTGATAAAGACGTTTCTAGCCATGGATTTGTGATCCATGGCCGAAAACGATCAGATGTCGTCGTTTCACGACCAAAGATCTAGCCTTTTCATGGCCAGATCGATGGCTATTTCACAACCACATCTTTGACCGTGAAACAGCCATATTCACGACCAAATCTAGTCGTTTTAGATCCATGGCCGGATTAGGCTTTACTGACTCACAACCAGCCAGATATGGTCGATCGTGCACCATTACGGTGGTTGCCGGCGGTGGTGGTTGGCTGCCGGTAGTGGCTTGGGGTGATTTTGCTATAAATTATATATTTATATGGTTGGGGTGTTTTAGCAAAATTATAAATATAGGGAGTTAAAAGAAATAATTTAAAAAATAAAATAATAAAATAGTAATATATTATTATTTAAAAAGGAGGTCAATTTAGTAATCTACATAACATACCCACTCATTTATCCTTTCAACCAAACATATTATTAGAACATACCCACCAATTTATTCCAACCAACCAAATACATTTCTCTAAAAATTTTATGATAATCTATCTTTCCAGTAATACAACATTCTCTGAACCAAACGCACCTTCTAGTAAATATCATTTGAATCAATTTGTCAAGCCTTATTTTAGTATTTTACTGACTTAGATTAATGAAATACTAGGAATTATTTTTTCTAAATCTCCAATTCTCAATCAGTTTCTCACTTTCCTGTCAAGTGTCAACCCACGTACAAAACTGATAACAAAACTTATTCTTATTATTTTTTATATAATTAAAGAGAATATAAAACAAGAGTGACTTACCAAAAATTGGGCATAATTATTGGGGCTTTAGAGAGCTTTACCACAGAGTAATTCCATAAAATGAAAAGACTGAAAAACTCAATTAACTTTGTCCCATTAATAATGTTAATAATGGTAAAAACCTACATCATAAAGTAAATCCGGCAACAGATAAGTAAAACATTTGTCCATTAATTCAGACAACAACAATTTCATTGAGTGGCCCGAGATTAAGCCAAGAAAGTTGACAGAATATTCAAAGAGAAATAAGAACCGAACTATCTCAAGGTTCACAGAACAGAATAATAATGTACACCGAATTGTAATGTAAATATAGGCATACTTTAATGTCTGTTGATTATGCTTTTCTCATAATCACTTCCATTACCAGAAATGCAGAGAAGCGGATAAATAGAATGTATCTACAGCTGAGACTAAATATCCTGTCAACCAAAGGTGGTGATGTATAAGATCAAGTTGGGGCCTTTTCTTTTCTTTTAATATTATTCCTTTTGGGTTTGACATGAGTACATAAGATGGTATAAAACCATAGCTGAAAAAAATCATGTTAAAGACCTTTTCGGATTCGGTTATACCCCCGGTTTAACAGAAAAAAAAAATGAGATTAAAGATTTAACAAAATATATATAGTATATAATAAAGAACAATATCTTTCATTAATTTTCTTCTTTGAAAACGAAATCTGGAGGATACATGGATATGGCGTTGTATGAATCCGAAATTCTGAGTCCTGAAAGCTATTTCATTAATTTTCTGTTAAACCCTCACAATTAACCACAGCAGTTCTTACAAGCTAAGCTAATTAGTAAGTCAGTAAAAAGCCATATGCATCATATATTTCAAAGTTGGTCAAACAAGGTCAAAGCAACAAAAAGTTTGGGGGGCAAGAGGATTGGAGCAAGCATCGTTTGCTTATTGGAATGAAGCATATGGTGGGTTAATTAATGGAAAACAGCATTGAATAGATGTTGTGCATGAATTAACAGTAGTAAGGTTAAAGGAGAGGAAATTACTCTGATGAGACGTGTGTGAGAACGGTCGATTGCTTGGAGCTCTCTAGCGGGCAAGCACGGAGCAAAGCGGCTTCTAATGCTGATACGCATGATACATGTCTTCCGAGGAGACTGGGCCGCTTGTTCAAGTTGTGATCTATCGCTGCTTGTTGAGCCATCAGTGTTGCTTCTATCTTTATGAATGAATTCCCAGAGAATATCAACATTAATCAGTTAATACCTAAATTTAATATACGAGCGAAATACAAGGTACCTGCAAACGATTTCTCTTCAACTCAGTGTCAGTGAGCTGCGCTTCGATTATGAGTCGTTGCCGTCTGGCAAGGTTACTTTTGGTTTTATGCTATATACTGCAGTTCACTTCTGATCGGGTCGGGTTTAAGACAAGGATCCGACACCACAAGTCACACCGATATTGCTTCACTCAATTTCACATATTACTTTTTTTTTTTTTTTTTTTTTTTTTTTTTTTTTTGTGGTGAAGTACAAACAGTCAATGAGGTAAACTGTTCTGTAGATTGACCCTCGGGCCTAAGTTTTAGAAGTAAAGAATCACCAGGTTTCGCTCGTTGGTGATATAAAATTTTGTGTTTAACATTCAATTTGTGGAAAAAAAAAAATAAAAAAATTACCCCTAATCTTTTCTGGGCTTAATTTGTGACGAATGATATGGAATCTGCTATCAATCCCAGCGAAGTGAACCATAAAACATCACAAGGCGAACCTTATACTGTATGTGAAATAATTATTCATATGACAGTCCATGATATAAGAAATTCTACATGACATTGACATAACTCGTTTGCAATATTTAAAAATGATTGAAATGAATTATAAGTATACAATATGGTTCTTTTACAGTTCAAACTTCTAAACCGAATTGGGCATGATCTTCCTTGAAACTGGAAAATTTTAAGTTATCCCTCATGAGTATAGAGAATTTAGCATGAACAACATAACGCATCCGAATCTGTTCTACATTATACACTATGTACTCGTTATGCCTGCATGCAACCTGCAAGAAACATTAAATTACGTATTCAATTATATCTTAAACACTTGAATTATCTTCCACTTATTCCATTTACAATCCAAAGAAAATTGAAACTCAAAATTGGAAAAAAGAGATATAAAAGAATAAAAGTGTTGTACCATGGGATAAGATTGCTCTGGGAATCCAAGTGGAACAATACACCATCTTCCAGAACCTGTTGCTTCTGATAAGTCGGGTGCAATTTACCAACTCCTTTTGTGCTGCAATATTTAATTACCAATGATAAACAGTTTAAAATGTACGAAAGTGCAATTAGTTGTTGTAAACTTATCAAAAAGGAAAACGGGCATTAGTTTTAAGTAGAGATGACGTGAGCTCTCCTTCTAGCTGCAATTTGAATCGGCTGTCAGTAATCATTAGAAAGTTTACTTAGCAGCCACATAAGTAATTAAGTATGATGCAAGGAAGAGAATAAGATTTGACATACACTATGGAAACTCAGATCCTTAATCCAATTTCCCAAATCGTCTAAATTTGTCAAGAACAAGAAAAGAAAAAGAAAAAAAACGCAGAAAGTAAAATAATAGAAGCGACCTGCGTTTTATTTTTGTCCAGTGAAGAAAACCAAAATGATTTAGAGCATAAGAAAATAACCTGAGCTTTCCCTTAGGTAACTTGTCAGCGTTGCAATCCAAAGTCAGAAGCTCGTTCATATCACCCAGTGCAACCTGGATAAAAGAAGGGAATAGATCAATCCTTTCGCGGACATAACATTTTAGAAGAAGAAATCCAGAATATTGATAAAACACGGCTAAAATAAACAAAGCTATCTTTACAGGAAGAACAAACCTCACACAAAAGTAACACAGCATCTGGAGATTTGCTGTTTGCCCCAAATAACCCAACTTCTGGAAAACATATCGGAAAAATAAACACCTTCCCAAAATCACAACCTGATACAGGTGCCTCTGGAGGAGCAATCCGTAAACCTCTGTCTTAGAATATGGCCTTTATGGTTAGTTGAGCCAGTATAATGTGATATTCAATCAAACTTGCTCAAATAGGATAACCTTGTGATAATATGCCAGCCCAGTTGTCAGTCGAGAACCATGCCCCAAAAGCATTCTATTTTTGTGCCAGAGAACTGCATAAGAGAGTTCACAAAACTGAAAATATTAGAATTTGAATGGAAAAAGCAAGAATAGGAGGAAAAAATCTGTATTAGAAAGATGATAGCCGTGGGACAATGAATTTTCACCTTTTCAAAACGTTCACTTTCACCTTGCCTCGAAGCCCTAAATATATTATTAATTTAAGATACTTCTGGTCAGTGTTCTGTAGATATGTCTTAATCTGCAGAAGAAACAAAATTTTAGTTTCAACTTCTATTACGCAATAAGAAACTAAACTAATAGACCATATGGATAGTGAGATACCATGGAGTATTCTTTGGACTCACTTCAATTGGTTAAGCTCACATTGAAGGCATTGATACCATGAATACAGTGGATCTTCCTGGAAAATCAATGAAGTATATTAGTTAACCGTAAAAAAGTAAAAAAAAAAGAACAACAAGGAATTTGTCTATTATTCATAAACGACCTGCCGATGGGCAGTGGCCGCATACTTTGTGTCCAGTAGAAGAACAGAGTAAACACATTCTTTACTATATATAGATAGTAGTAAAGAGTTGAATCACTTCATTTTTATTTAATTTTTTTGCAATTATAACTTTTCACTAGAATACAAACTGGGTTAAAATGGCCATCCAAAGATTAATATCCAAAAAACGTTCTATTGGAGCAGACAGCAGTAAAGGTTATGGCTCAAGAATATTTGATTTCAGAATTTGAACTGATTGCAAAAAAATTTACAAGAAATTTGGAATTTGCATCTGTTATTTAGAGACTTATGAAAAGACATATATGGGAAGTAGTAAATACATGCCTAAGTTGCCTACACAAACAATGCGATGAAGGTATTAATAGAAAGCCACACCTTTGCAATATATCCTTCGTCAATGATGTGCATTGTACCTAGTTTGCACAAAGAATATATCAAACAATCAAAATTACTGAAGTAATAGACAACATCTGTATCAAAAAGATTGGGTCAACAGCTTATAAATAGGACGGCTAAGTAGATAGCTTATTTTTTAGTAGCACTAATTTTTGTCACTTCTGAAAGAAATTCCTAATATTCTGTAGAAAATTTACTGACCGAAGCCCATGATTTGTTGCTTCATCATGTTGTATTGCGAATAAGAGACATAAAATTTGCAATTCGAGGATCAAGTTTTGACAACTGAATCTTCGTCACAGAATTAGGCATATCCTGAACCTGATACTTAAATAAATTATTAGGACAGGACCATGCTGTTGATTAAAACAAAAACATGATATTATTAATTTGCTTACATGCTCCAAAACGTGGTACTCTGCCTTTATGTGATCCAATACTTCACTGTATTCCGTGTTAGTTATAACTTGCTTCTTCCCCTTTATGTCCACGTCTTTTTCTCCTTTGTCTGATAAACGAAATTCGATTCAATCTATCGGCAAATTCTAACATGAATTGAATAACATCCGATACCTTCAGACTCAGAGCAGCTCTTTAAATTTTTCCACGAGTCCGTGAATTTCTTCTTGAACAGTTTCCTGAAATTCCTTTAGAATGCTTGGCGTGGAGCTGTCCATTTGAATCTTCAAATATCAACTGTGATGAATCTTATGTAGCAATGAACATCTTATTTGATCATTTCTATAGGAAGTTGAACTTTTTTTTTTCGGTAGTTTCTTAATTTAATTATATTTTTATCTTATGTAATCTTAATTGAATTATGGTCATGGCATGAATACAAGTGACAATGAAAATTATTGCCTAATATGATAGGAAGAGGAGGAAAACACAACATATGTTAAGTGTCACTTTATTTTGTGTAAGACTGCATAGTTGTCTTTCCTTTATCGTTCTTCGATGAACAAATTTGGTGCAAATTTATAATACACCTTCATCTGACCTTGGATGTAATTATTTATTTGTTATGTGTCAGGTAAAAAACGAAAAGAGCAACATGATGCTAATCAAGCTGGAATGGGTCTGAATCCTGCATATGCAGGTGCCTATGGTGCAACACCTCCGGTAAGTGTCTTGATTGTCCTGGGAACAGAATGCATTTGAGTGGAATTTTGTTTTTAATTGACTTCAATGACTTTGCATCTATGTGCTTGTTTGCTAAAGGTATAGTTATTGGTTTATCATGGCCAAATCAATACACTAGACTGAAACTATTATTGCATTTCAAGAATTTGATCATTTACTATGAAGCTACCAATACTTGAATTTCAATTGGAAAAACAAAAGGAGGGAGGCTAAAATGTAGAAGCAAAGTAATTAAATGAGCTTAATTCGGAGAAAGAGAGAAAATACTTTTATTTAATCTACATTAAGTCCACTTTTTGGAACCGCTGGAAAACATGGTCTTAATTATTCTTAGATATCCAATCAGGGTAGCCTAGGAAAAATGACTCTCTTTCAATATTCTGACATTACATACAGAAGTATAGTTGGTTCCCTGATTCTGTGGAAATTTATATCTAATTGTTCTTCCTATGATACTAATCATTTATCTCTTTCCAAAATGATGCAGCTATCACAAATACCGTATCCAGGAGGTGCAAAATCTGTGGTTCCAGAGGCTCCAGCTCCGCCAAATAACATACTATTTGTTCAGAATGTTCCCCATGACACAACTCCAATGGCACTGCAAATGTTCTTCCTCCAGTTCCCTGGTTTTAAGGAGGTTAGGATGGTGGAAGCAAAGCCAGGGATTGCCTTTGTGGAATATGGAGACGAGATGCAAGCAACGGTAGCTATGCAGGGACTCCAAGGCTTGAAGATCGGCCAACAGAACTTGTTGATTTCCTATGCCAAAAAGTAGAAGTGGTGCTTCTGTTGATTACCTCTACTAATTGTTGTTACCTTGCAGGCATTTAACCTACAATATTATCAATCTAGTTAGATGTCATGCCTGCTAGTCTGCAGTTATCCCGTTAAATTCTCAGTTTCCTGGAAGCCCAAGTGTATTAGATGTATGATTATGACTGCCATGAATTTTTCTGCACTTTTTTCACTCCCAAAATGTTTAATTAGCTTAGTAGTTTGAACGACATGAAGTTCGGTGTATGTATTGCTGTAAAACTATTTAGCCTGGTAATATTTATATTTTGTTTGATGGAATTGAGTTTTTATGCTTTTACACGTGCTGAACATAAGCAGCTATCTCTGATATGAGTAGTCCATTACTGGCTTGTGGCTAGTCATAATTCTTTTCGCTGTGAACTGAATTTAACAATAGTCCTGAACCTGCCCGCTGGCCCCTAGCCCCTTTGGCCCAAACCTTCTTGGTTGAGCCGTTGAGGTTGATTTCACTCAGTAGCGAGGTTGACCTCAGGAGTGCGACATAATTGAATTGAACCAACACTTCATATCGCATAACTTGATCCGTAGTAGAATAGCAATTTGAAATCCAAGTGACGTCTAACATAATTGAACCAATACTTTCTACAAGGTTACACACATACGTCGTTGTAAATATCGCGACAGAAGCAAGCAAGCTCTCAATAATGAGAGGCATGCATGATCCCACCCTAAATGATAAATAACAAACCTTTTTTGTTTCTCTACTACAGTAAGAGATGCATGAAATTCTTTATCACTAACTATACCCTCTCCAACTCAGTTTTGTGTTTATTCAATTGGTCCTTCAACTCATTCCTCCATCCTTGAATGAGTCTCTCCTGTTTATTGATTATCTCGTTTTTAGTCTTCAATTCTTCTTCCATCATAGCAATCTCCTGTTAAAACAAGGGAAATACTTCATCAAGGTCCCCAATGATCCCTGAGTATCAACAATATCAAATGCAGTGTGGTTTGTAGGTCACCTTTCTAAGTATTTCAGTCTTTGTCGGCTGATCCTCCCGTTGCAGACTAGTAAAATACAGTTGTAGCTTCTTGGCAGCCTCCATAAAATCTCTAGCGTGCCTCTCCACATCAACTAAAACAATTACGAAACAAGAAAAATCTCTTATACATGGCTTACATTAGTAAACATTATGCATTCCAATTAATATACACTTCAATGTAATATTCAAATTAGTTCATATTCATTGAGCGATACACATAGTAATTCCATAAAAGACTGAAAAACTCAATTAACTTTGTCCCATTAATAATGTTAATAATGGTAAAAACCTACATCATAAAGTAAATCCGGCAACAGATAAGTAAAACATTTGTCCATTAATTCAGACAACAACAATTTCATTGAGTGGCCCGAGATTAAGCCAAGAAAGTTGACAGAATATTCAAAAGAGAACTAAGAACCGAACTATCTCAAGGTTCACGAGAAACAGAATAATAATGGTACACCGTAATTGTAATGTTAAATTATAGGCATACTTTAATGTCTGTTGATTATGCTTTTCTCATAATCACTTCCATTACCAGAAATGCAAGAGAAGCGGATAAATAAGAATGTTATCTACAGCTGAGACTAAATTCACTCCTGTCAACCAAAGGTGGTGATGTATAAGATCACAGTTGGGGCCTTTTCTTTTCTTTTAATATTATTCCTTTTGGGTTTGACATGAGTACATAAGATGGTATCATAAACCATAGCTGAAAAAAATCATGTTAAAGACCTTTTCGGATTCGGTTATACCCCCAGGTTTAACAGACAAAAAAAAAATGAGATTCAAAGATTTAACAAAATATATATATGTATATATATAAAGAACAATATCTTTCATTAATTTTCATTCTTTGAAAACGAAATCTGGAGGATACATGGATATGGGCGTTGTCTATGAATCCGAAATTCTGAGTCCTGAAAGCTATTTCATTAATTTTCTGTTAAACCCTCACAATTAACCACAGCAGTTCTTACAAGCTAAGCTAATTAGTAAGTCAGTAAAAAGCCATATGCATCATATATTTCAAACTTTCAAAGTTTGGTCAAACAAGGTCAAAGCAACAAAAAGTTTGGGGGTGCAAGAGGATTTGGAGCAAGCATCGTTTGCTTATTGGAATGAAGCATGTGGTGGGTTAATTAATGGAAAACAGCATTGAATAGATGTTGTGCATGAATTAACAGTAGTAGGTTAAAGGAGAGGAAATATTACTCTGATGAGACGGATGTGGAGAACGGTCGATTGCTTGGAGCTCTCTAGCGGGCAAGCACGGAAGCAAAGCGGCTTCTAATGCTGATACGCATGATATCATGTCTTCTCGAGGAGACTGGGCCGCTTGTTCAAGTTGTTGATCTATCGCTGCTTGTTGAGCCATCAGATGTTGCTTCTATCTTTATGAAAATGAATTCCCAGAGAATATCAACATTTAATCAGTTAATACCTAAATTTAACTATACGAGCGAAATACAAAGGTACCTGCAAACGATTTCTCTTCAACTCAGTGTCAGTGAGCTGCGCTTCGATTATGAGTCGTTGCCGTCTGGCAAGGTTACTTTTGCGTTTTTATGCTATATACTGCAGTTCACTTCTGATCGGGTCGGGTTTAAGACAAGGATCCGACACCACAAGTCACACCGATATTGCTTCACTCAATTTCACATATTACCTTTTTTTATTTATTTTTTTTGTGTGAAGTACAAACAGTACAATGAGGTAAACTGTTCTGTAGATTGACCCTCGGGCCTAAGTTTTAGAAGTAAAGAATCACCAGGTTTCGCTCGTTGGTGATATAAAATTTTGTGTTTAACAATTCAATTTGTGGAAAAATAAATAAAAAAAAAATTACCCCTATTATCTTTTCTGGGCTTAATTTGTGACGAATTGATATGGAATCTGCTATCAATCCCAGCGAAGTGAACCATAAAACATCACAAGGCGAACCTTATACTGTATGTGAAATAATATATTCATTAATGACAGTCCATGATATAAGAAATTCTACATGACATTGACATAACTCGTTTGCAATATTTAAAAATGATTGAAATGACTTCATAAGTATACAATATGGTTTTACTTTTACAGTTCAAACTTCTAAACCGAATTGGGCATGATCTTCCTTGAAACTGGAAAATTTTTAAGTTTATCCCTCATGAGTATAGCAGAATTTAGCATGAACAACATAACGCATCCGAATCTGTTCTACATTATACACTATGTACTCGTTATGCCTGCATGCAACCTGCAAGAAACATTTAAATTACGTATTCAATTTATATCTTAAACACTTTGAATTATCTTCCACTTATTTCCATTTACAATCCAAAGAAAATTGAAACTCAAAATTGGAAAAATGAGATATAAAAGAATAATAAAGTGTTGTACCATGGGATAAGATTGCTCTTTGGGCAATCCAAGTGGAACAATGACACCATCTTCCAGAACCTGTGCTTCTGATAAGTCGGGTGCAATTTTACCAACTCCTTTTGTGCTGCAATATTTAATTAACCAATGGTAAACAGTTTAAAAATGTACAGAAAGTGCAATTAGTTGTTGTAAACTTATCAAAAAGGAAAACACGGCATTAGTTTTAAGTAGAGATGACCGTGAGCTCTCCTTCTAGCTGCAATTTGAACTCGGCTGTCAGTATATCATTAGAAAGTTTTCTGACTTAGCAGCCACAATAAGTAATTAAGTATGATGCAAGGAAGAGAATAAGATTTGACATACAACTATGGAAACTCAGATCCTTAATCCAATTTCCCAAATCGTCTAAATTTTAGTCAAGAGCAAAAGAAAAAGAAAAAAAACGCAGAAAGTAAAATAATAGAAGCGACCTGCGTTTTATTTATGTCCAGTGAAGAAAACCAAAAATGATTTAGAGCATAAGAAATAACCTGAGCTTTCCCTTAGGTAACTTGTCAGCGTTGCAATCCAAAGTCAGAAGCTCGTTCATATCACCCAGTGCAACCTGGATAAAAGAAGGGAATAAGATCAATTCCTTTCGCGGACATAACATTTTAGAAGAAGAAATCCAGAATCATTGATAAAACACGGCTAAAATAAACAAAGCTATCTTTACAGGAAGAACAAACCTCACACAAAAGTAACACAGCATCTGGAGATTTGCTGTTTGCCCCACAATAACCCACACTTCTGGAAAACATATCGGAAAAATAAACACCCTTCCCAAAATCACAACCTGATACAGGTGCCTCTGGAGGAGCAATCCGTAAACCTGCTCTTAGAATATGGCCTTTTATGGTTAGTTGAGCTAAGTGTAATGTGATATTCAATCAAACTTGCTCAAATAGGATAACCTTGTGATAATATGCCAGCCCAGTTTGTCAGTCGAGAACCATGCCACAAAAGCATTCTATTTTTTGTGCCAGAGAACTGCATAAGAAGAGTTCACAAAACTTGAAAATATTAGAATTTGAATGGAAAAAGCAAGAATAGGAGGAAAAAAACTTGTATTAGAAAGAATGATAGCCGTTGGGACAATGAATTTTCACCTTTTCAAAACGTTCACTTTCACCTTGCCTCGAAGCCCTAAATATATTATTAAGTTTATAAGATAATTCTGTGCCAGTGTTCTGTAGATATGTCTTAATCTGCAAGAAGAAACAAAATTTTAGTTTCAACTTCTTATTACGCAATTAAAGAGACTAAACTAATTAGACCATATGGATAGTGAGATACCATGGAGTATTCTTTGGACTCAGCTTCAATTGGTTCAAGTTCACATTGAAGGCATTGATACCATGAATACAGTGGATCTTCCTGGAAAATCAATGAAGTATATTAGTTAACCGTAACAAGAAGGAATTTGTCTATTATTCATAAACGACCTGCCGATGGGCAGTGGCCGCATACTATGTGTCCAGCTAGAAGAAGAGAGATCAAATTGTCTAAACACATTCTTTACTATTAAGTACTTTTTGTCCTATCACTATATATAGTAGTAGTAAAGAGTTGAATCACTTCATTTTTATTTAATTTTTTTGCAATTAAAACTTTTCACTAGAATACAAACTGGGTTAAAATGGCCATCCAAAGATTAATCATCCAAACAACAGTTCTATTGGAGCATGACACCAGTAAAGGTTATGGCTCAAGAATATTTGATTTCAGAATTTGAACTGATTGCAAAAAAATTTACAATGAAATTTGGAATTTGCATCTGTTATTTAGAGACTTATGAAAAGACATATATGGGAAGTAGTAAATACATGCCTAAGTTGCCTACACAAACAATGCGATGAAGAGTATTAATAGAAAGCCAACCTTTGCATATATATCCTTCATCAATGATGTTGCATTGTACCCTAGTTTGCACAAAAGAATATATCAAACAATCAAAATTACTGAAGTAATGGACAACATCTGTATCAAAAAGATTGGGTCAACAGCTTATAAATAGGACGGTCTAAGTAGATATGCTTATTTTTTAGTAGTCAGCAACTAATTTTTGTCGACTTCTGAAAGAAATTCCTAATATTCTGTAGAAAATTTACTGACCGAAGCCCATGATTTGTTGCTTCATCATGTTGTTATTGCGAATAAGAGACATAAAATTTGCAATTCGAGGATCAAGTTTTGACAACTGAATCTTCGTCACAGAATTAGGCATATCCTGAACCTGATACTTAGAATAAATTATTAGGACAGGACCATGCTGTTGATTAAACAAAAACATGACTTATTATTAATTTGCTTACATGCTCCAAAACGTGGTACTCTGCCTTTATGTGATCCAATACTTCACTGTATTCCGTGTTAGTTATAACTTGCTTCTTCCCCTTTATGTCCACGTCTTTTTCTCCTTTGTCTGATAAACGAAATTCGATTCAATCTATCGGTAAATTCTAACACTGAATTGAATAAACATCCGATACCTTCAGACTCAGAGCAGCTCTTTAAATTTTTCCACGAGTCCGTAAGAAGTTCTTTCTTTGAACAGTTTCCTGAAATTCCTTTTAGAACTGCTTGGCGTTGGAGGCTGTCCATTTGTTGAAGAACCTCAACGGCTCTGATTTTCTCGGATTCGTTCGGATCATTAAATCTGGAGTCTCTTTGCCTCTGCTCACCAACTGACGCATCAAGTGAAGAAATGTTTTCTTCGTTAAGATGCGATTTCAACCTTTTATCCTGCAAAGGCATTGATTAATTCTGAATAAGTTCAACATAGTTAGTAAGAAAAAACAATGAGTAATCGTATTACCAGAGTGTATTTGGGACCAGTGGTGCTTAGACCATATTTGGATGACTCTACTGGAAGGTCATGTACTTTAGGCTTCTCGGCCATCTGATTGTCAAAGAGATGAAATCTTAATGAGAGAATGTGTCTTGAATTTCACCGTTTGAAGAACTGGAATGGAGGGAAGCGCTGAGGGAGCCAAAAACAAGTAACAGGTATTTATAATTTTAACTTTCTTTCTCGAAAGCTTCAAATAGAAGGAACGCAGAGAGCCGTTATTGTCATGACATGATAGAGTCAAGAAGAGTTACAATTTCCACTTCTACGGGAAGTGGAAATTGCACATCAATTTCAAGTATATTTCCTTTAAATTTTTTTCGTTGTGTGATTTGTCGGATTTGGAATTCTACTGGAAACGTCAATAAGTAGAGCACGATACTTATTTTGGCGCGGTGAGTCTTGATTCTAAAACGAGGCAACGCGGGTCCGAGTCTAAGACCATTGACCGGGGTTTGTACACTGACTGGTCGTGAACAAACACAAACACATATTTGTTGATGTGTATATATGTGGCCCATAAACATTTATTTTTTCTTTTTATGACTTAGAGGTCATCAATTTTGAAAAATATAATTTTTAATCAGAATAAAAAAAATTATATAAGTTAACTATTTCTTAAAACTGATTTTAATATAATAGACCTTTTCAAATATTTTCAAAAGAGCAAACACCATATTCAAATTCGAGGTTTAGCGAAATCTTAAGTTGATATTTCTAATTGCATTTAATTCAAAATCACACCCTTAAACTAGCGTTGTTTAATTTATTTTAACAGATTTTCAACTTTTTATTATAGCGTAACGCATGTTAACACGCTAAAGTGTTCTGACGCTTTCTTTGGCAGAAGACGAGCTCATGTTAGCAAAAAAGGCTTACATTAGCAACGTCCAAGCCGACAGTTTTTTGGCTTTTTCTGATCGATTCCGAAGTCCAAAATCACTTTCGAGACCACCATTGGACTCCCCACAACCTCCTTTACCAAATCCAAACTTTCACTTACCAACCTAACTCATTGTTTTTTACCACCTCCAATAGTTAATAACGGTGTTAGTTTAAGGAAGGAATCTATAATAAATGCAACTAAGGGTATCAACTTGAGATTTCACTAAACCCTGGGTGGGACTACTAATTTACTATTTCAAAATTACATTCTGATTGTGTTTGGTTCGGGGTGATATAAGATTAATCCTATAATCTTTGTTTAATTTTCAAGATTCCCTCGTTTAGTTGTCAAGTAATAAAATATTACGTAATCTCTTATTGCAAATAGTATTTACTATTGGTAATATTAAGGATAATCATATTATCTTCCCAAGGGGTGTTAATATAAGATTACCGAGGTAATCTTGATTTTGACTCTATTTTGCCTTTAATCTTTTATCATTTCGGACACATTTGCCTTCATATGTCTACCAAATAACAATTACCTAGACCCCTTACATTTGAAAATATAGCTAAAACACCTCGGATACAAAAAAGTTTAAAAGTTAACAAAATACCCCTAGCCACCTAAGACCGTCGCCGGCCGCTAGCCACCATCGCTGGCCGTCGGCGAAAGTCATCATATCGAGGCAAGACCGATGGGATCTTGTCGATCGTGTACTGGTAAAGACGTTTCTGGCCATAAATTTGTGATCCATGGCCGAAAATGACCAGATCTGGCTGTTTCACGACCAAAGATGTGGCAATGAAACGCCATAGATCTGGCCGTGAAATGGCCGCCCTTTCACGGCCAAAGATCTGGCATTTTCATGTCCAGATATGTGGCTGTTTCACAACCACATCTTTGGCCATGAAATAACCATATTCACGGCTAGATCTGGCCGTTTATGGCCATGGATCTTTGATCCATGGTCGGATTAGGCCTTATCAGTACACGACCAGCCAGATCCGGCCGGTCTTGCGCCATTATGGCGACTGTCGATGGTGGTGGCTAGCTGCCGGTAGTGGCTTGGGGTAATTTTGCTACAAATTAAAGTTTTATATGGCTGAGGTGTTTTAGCAAAATTACAAATATAGGGGGTTAAAAGAAATAATTTAAAAAATAATAGAACAAAATATTATTATATTATTATTTAAAAAGAAGGCCAATTTAGTAATCTATATAACATATCCACTCATTTATCCTTCCAATCAAACATATTATTATAATATACCCATCATTTTATTCAACCCAATCAAACACATTTATTTAAAGATTCTCTGATAATCTATATTTTCAGTAATACAACATTTCCCTATAATATAATATTTCCTGAACTAAACGCACCCGCTAGTAAATATCATTTGAATCAATTTGTCAAGTCTTATTTTAGTATTTTACAGACTTAGATTAATGAAATACTAGGAATTATTTTTTCTAAATCTCCAATTCTGTATCAGTTTCTCACTTTCCTGTCAAGTGTCAACCCATGTACAAATCTGATAACAAAACTTATTCTTATTATTTTTTATATAATTAAAGAGAATATAAAACAAGAGAGACTTACATAAAATTAGGCATAATTATTGGAGCTTTAGAGAGAGCTTTGTTCCTTTTTATTTTTATTTTTTGTTTAATGATCAGGTGTCTAGATTAATTTACGCATATTTTAATTAATCTCTCAAGACTTTAGAACTATCGGTTAGGTAAGAGTTTCAGTGACTACCCCTATTAGCAATTGAAAAGAAATTCAAACTCAAAAGCTCTTGAATATTATACTAAAAAGTCCTTATCAAACTACTCGATTCTTATTTCTTTTCGCTGGATTCAGTGTGTAAAATACAATTGAGAAAGGTGGTGTATATTATATATAGAGATTTTCCACCGTCCCATCAATCAATCAATTTTCAATGAATAATACTACACATACAATATTTTCATACGATATTATGTGGTAAAAAATGAATGGGTGAAAGTTTCATTTCAATTCAAAATCAACCAATCATATTTTGACATATAATGTTGTATAAGAAATATTATATAAAATATTATATGTGTAGTATTACTCATTTCCAATTCATAATTTGATTAAGGCATTGAGCCAAGTTAAATATCCAAAACTGATACAGCCAAACTTTATTTAGAAAAGCAAACCAAAAGTGTTGGCTCCCAAATCACAATAATTTTTTATTTCTCACACATGTTAAGGGTGTCACAAATATATTGGGTTTTGAGAGCAAGTTTGTGATATTGGGTTTAAAATGTCCATTGCCCATTAACTTATTCTTTATAATATCAAATCGACGTGACGTGGTTTTTTGAATTTAAAATATTTTTAAAAAGCGCCAATTTCATTGCCAAAGCTTGCTGAGTAAGTTCCTTCCCAGAAAGGACTGCGTCCTCTCCCCACTTCACTTGTGGAACGCATATATAATATACCGTCCCTTCTCCCTTCCACTTCAAAATTGCAGCGTGATTTTTTCCCAGCGAAAGCTTCTCAAAACACATTCGCTCTTTTGTGCTTGGAATTAATAATCACAGAAAATAAATTGATGGCGAGTAATCTCAAAGTAGACCAGCTCCGAGCCAAGCTCGCCGAACGGGGACTCAGTACCGCGGGAACCAAGGCCATTTTGGTCAGTCCCTTTCAATTCGTAAGTTAATCTTACTTTTACAAGACTGCGACTTATGGTTAGTTATCTTGAGTGGTTACAGATACAGAGACTGGTTGGAACTATGGAAGAAGAAAAAAAGCGGTCAATGGGTAGCAAGAAGAGAGCAAGGGAGTGCAACGAGGAACAGTCAAATGAGTCGGAGAAAATAATGGCTATTGAGGATTTTCGACAAATGGGTGTTAAGCAATTACGCGAACAAGCTGATCTTCGAGGGTTACCCAAAACTGGGACCAAGAAAGAACTTCTTGAGAGGATTTGTAAAGATGTGGAGGAGAACGGCTCTAAGGACACTCTTCAAGGTATTTATTTATGATTCAATTGGTTCAGCAGTTGTGACCGTTCATTTTGTTACTTTTTTGCTGTTGTTTTGGCAGTTAAAGAAGAGGTAGATGATAGCAGTAAGGAGAAAATTTTAAAGGCAACCAAGAAGGGTGCTGCAGTCTTGGATCAGTGGCTTCCAGATCACTTAAAGACTCAGTATCATGTTTTTCAACAGGCAAGTCGTGTAGTTGCCATAGATGTTTTTAGTAGATTGATTGCAGGGCGTATTGTGGTGCCAAACGCATATTAATAATGGCAACTTTTTTATGTGTTTCTTTTATTTTTATTTTTGCTCCAATTTTTAGAATTAAATTTGAATTTGGTTTGTATGATGCAGGGCGATGATATCTATGATGCCATGTTAAATCAGACAAATGTTGGGAATAACAATAACAAGTTTTATGCGATACAACTTCTAGGTCATCTATCTATCAGCCCTATTTCTAGTGTTATCATCTTTCTATATGTTAGAAATATTATGGTCTATTAGGTTAGACTTGTGTTAATATGATGAAGGTTAAGTTTGATAACAATGATTACTGCAATATCCTGGAAACAAAATTGAAAAGGATTTATGCTAATTTAATTATGTTCACATTAATTTCTATCAAAATTATGGTCACATTAATACAATATATGTAAGACATTGACTTGGTTTTGTTGGATTAACTTTTCTTATAAACAAATGTGTGGATGCAGAATCTGATGGTGGTGGACAATACATGGTTTATAATAGATGGGGTAGAGTTGGCGTAAAGGGTCAAGATAAGTTATTTGGACCCTATAATTCGCAGGATGATGCAATTCATGAGTTTGAGCAAAAGTTCTTTGCCAAGACCCAGAACCATTGGATCGACCGAAAGAAGTTCAAATGTTACCCAAAATATTACACCTGGTTGGAGATGGACTATAGTGAAAAGGAAAACCAAGAATTAGTTGTGAGTTGTCTTTGCTCCAAAGCACAATAGTCAAATTCTTAGGAATATTTTTAGAAAATAATTACGATCCTTCTTCAGTGATAAGAGAAAGAAAAAGGAAACCCCATGGTGGAAGAGTAGCATTTCTGAATTATCATTATTTCTTTTCTATAATTCAATCTTGGCTTTTCCACATGCTTTTGAAAGTCACGTTTTCCTCTGTTATCTGAACTTCTAATAATGGTTATCAGGTCAATAATAAGCCTGACTCTGCTGTAAATATTCAACCTCGGGAAACAAAACTCGAGCCACATGTTGCAAAATTTATTTCTCTTATATGCAATATTAGCATGATGAAGCAGCAAATGATGGAAATAGGTTAGTTTGCTGATCATCTAATTTCTCTTAGAGCAGATTATATAAATTAAAAGCAACAAATATTGATTTGTTTATTTGAGTTATAAAAGCATTTTATTGTTTGTTTTACTTGATCTTTTAACCTCTTCTATCTATTGACATGCTTTTTGATTCCCTTGGTTACTGTGTTCAAAATAGTTGTTTTACATGTTGTATTGGCTTTCAGGTTACAATGCGAATAAGTTGCCACTTGGCAGGCTAAGCAAATCAACAATAGCGAAGGTAAGTGTTTGACTTATGAACAGTTTACTCTCCTCATTTTCTGTTCAGTTATGTAGTTTTAACAAAACATACATACTGATTATGATTTGCTTAAAGTGTAAATTTAAATGGAGGGAAATTATACCAAGAAGGATGGCCCACTAAAGATTCATCTAGCTTTTGTTAAATTTCTCTGTTCTGATTCCAAAGGTTTTATATTTACAACCTTCACATGGAAAAGAAAGATGTTATTTCTAGCAAAATAACTTTCTAGAATTAAGAATGCTGGATAAGTTAGCTTTAATCAAGCTAATTGTTGCTTGATATGTGATCATGTCTTGATGACTTTGTGATTGCATGGTTCCTGATATATGTCAATCTCATTTAGGTGTCACTTATCATATTTTTTGCTATTATATATTTTTTACTAAGATCTAAGATCAAGCATGCTATGTTGCATGTAGAAACACCTTTTTTTGTATTACAGTTTTTAATGTTTCAATGTCTTGTTACTGCTTTCTCATCTTTTTATTATTATTTTTTCTGCCATTATTTTGAGAAAAAAGACTGAAAAGTCAGCTAAACAATCAATTTAGCATTAAAAGTTGACTTAAGACTCATTCATTAATAACATCAACCCAATATACATGAGTTCCCTATTTTTCTGAATTTAATCAAAATTAATTGGCTCAATTTGATTACTTGTTATTGTAGGTTGCAATTAAATGCTGCAGGGTATAGTTGTTTACTCTCTTTCAGCAATACTTTGAGGGATACCTTATAAATTAATTTTCTTGGAATGTATGTAGGGTTATGATGTCTTGAAGAGGATAGCTGATGTGATTCACCAGCCAAATAGAAGTGAATTAGAGCAATTAAGTGGGTAAGAATTTGTCTGTGTAACTCGTATCGTTGGTATTTTACAAAGGAGCATTACTTTTAAAAGAGAAGACCTGGCTATGTATATGATATATAATTATGTATATGATATATAATGTTGATTATGCTTTTTTTTTTTTCCTTTGGCCAGTTTAAAATGCAATTTTTTAGCTTCGAGTAAGAATGGAATTGTGTTTTTAATCAACACCTTTTATTGCAGAGAATTCTACACTGTTATACCTCATGACTTTGGATTTAAGAAAATGCGTGAGTCCTCTTCTCACTCTCAAAATCACCTGATATGCTTGTGAAATGATACCTTTACAAACTCAGCATTTGGGTACTACAATTATGTGTTTTTGGAAAGAAGGAACATTACTGATTAGGCATATTAATTTTGGCAGGTGATTTTATCATTGACACTCCTCAGAAATTGAAACTGAAATTGCAAATGGTGATTATTTTTTTTTTATTTTTTTTTTTTTAACAGAACTGGTTTTCTTGCTTTCAAAACCTTACAGAGAAAGGTGGTTACTGAGGCTATGCTTGGGCTTTAGTTTTTCTTGTAACAACTTTAGTTTGTACATCTTTAAACTGTATTATTTTTAAAGTATTGTCTTTATACAGAACTGACTCTTGCTGCCCATCACTTAATATTCTTTAAATAGGGAACTTTATTTTGGTTTCTTTAATCTGGAAGAGCCATTTATTAGCTCCTTGTTTGTAATTGAAGGTTGAAGCCCTGGGTGAAATTGAAATTGCAACGAAGTTGTTGGAGGATGACAAATGTAATCAGGTATTGCTTATATTCTCTTCTTCGTTAGTATCTTCTGTCCTATTTGATTTTGATTTCATTCATGCAAGTTCAATGTGCCAATCTAAGTAATGACTGCATAGGCCAACACATCCTTTATAGTATAACCCTTCTTCTTCTTCTCTCTCTCTCTCTCTCTTAAAGAAACAATTGCACAGAAGGTGAAAAAGCTGTCTAGTAAACTTAGGGACTGCCTCAGAATATAAAAGTAAAAGCAGAAGAGCTTGAAAAAAGGACTCTTACTAGAGGAGAAAAAAACTGTTCTATTGACCTCTACGTTCTCTGTGGGCATATCTTAAACCACTTTTGGGATAAAAAATTCTTCTTTGTTTTATTTTTTAATTGGTGTTAATGTCATGGCAGCACTTGCATCTGGCAAATATACTTCAGTTNTTTTCCTTTGGCCAGTTTAAAATGCAATTTTTTAGCTTCGAGTAAGAATGGAATTGTGTTTTTAATCATCACCTTTTATTGCAGAGAATTCTACACTGTTATACCTCATGACTTTGGATTTAAGAAAATGCGTGAGTCCTCTTCTCACTCTCAAAATCACCTGATGTGCTTGTGAAATGATACCCTTACAAACTCAGCATTTGGATACTACAATTATGTGTATTTGGAAAGAAGGAACATTACTGATTAGGCATATTAATTTTGGCAGGTGATTTTATCATTGACACTCCTCAGAAATTGAAACTGAAATTGCAAATGGTGATTATTTTTTTTTTATTTTTTTTTTTTTAACAGAACTGGTTTTCTTGCTTTCAAAACCTTACAGAGAAAGGTGGTTTCTGAGGCTATGCTTGGGCTTTAGTTTTTCTTGTAACAACTTTAGTTTGTACATCTTTAAACTGTATTATTTTTGAAGTATTGTCTTAATACAGAACTGACTCTTGCTGCCCATCACTTAATATTCTTTAAATAGGGAACTTTATTTTGGTTTCTTTAATCTGGAAGAGTCATTTGTTAGCTCCTTGTTTGTAATTGAAGGTTGAAGCCCTGGGTGAAATTGAAATTGCAACGAAGTTGTTGGAGGATGACAAATGTACTCAGGTATTGCTTATATTCTCTTCTTCGTTAGTATCTTCTGTCCTATTTGATTTTGATTTCATTCATGCAAGTTCAATGTGCCAATCTAAGTAATGACTGCATAGGCCAACACATCCTTTATAGTATAACCCTTCTTCTTCTTCTCTCTCTCTCTCTCTCTTAAAGAAACAATTGCACAGAAGGTGAAAAAGCTGTCTAGTAAACTTAGGGACTGCCTCAGAATATAAAAGTAAAAGCAGAAGAGCTTGAAAAAAGGACTCTTACTAGAGGAGAAAAAAACTGTTCTATTGACCTCTATGTTCTCTGTGGGCATATCTTAAACCACTTTTGGGATAAAAAATTCTTCTTTGTTTTATTTTTTAATTGGTGTTAATGTCATGGCAGCACTTGCATCTGGCAAATATACTTCAGTTGCTTCTGCTGGATTCTCAATTATTCTAATTTAAGTTCCTGTAATTATAGGAAGATCCCCTGTATTCTCATTACCAGCGCCTTCATTGTCAGTTAATGCCAGTTGAAGCAGATTCTGAGGAATATTCTATAGTAAGTTTGAATACTAAAATTCAACTTCTGTTTAATTAGGGTATGGGTGGGGGCTGGGGCGTAGAGGGTTTGGCTACCATTTGATGTTACTTGGAAATCTTTTCATCTTAAATTTGATACCTATTCTATTTCAACTATGGTCAGATTGCAAAGTATATGCTTAACACTCATGCAAAAACACATTCCTCTTACACTGTCGACATTGTTCAAATATTCAAGGTAGTAAGAGAGGGTGAAGTTGAACGCTTCAAAATGGTGAGAGTTCTTCTGTATAGCTATGAAGTGTCACTGACATGTGAAATATTTCAGTTATGCAGATGATTACATGATTATACAAAGCTTTCAGAAGTTTTACAGTAGGCATTATACGCATAGTATCATTTAGCTGCTTTAATTCTTGTTAACAGTTCTCTCACTCAAAGAATAGGATGCTCTTATGGCATGGTTCTCGGCTCACAAATTGGACTGGCATTTTATCCCAAGGTCGTTACTTGTTGGCAGCTGTTGTTGCGGTTATTTTTCCAATATACTAACATGTGCATGTCTGTTTGTTCCTTGATATCTACAAAATATCTGAATGCAACTTGTATCATATAATATTGCCAGGTCTGCGTATTGCTCCACCTGAAGCACCTGTGACAGGCTACATGTTTGGAAAGGGGGTTTACTTTGCTGATATGTTCTCCAAAAGTGCAAATTACTGTTATGCTTCTCGTGCTGCTACTGCTGGTGTACTGCTTTTATGTGAGGTGTGTTTTTGTCTTGTAGAAATGTTGACCGATTATTTTTTAATGGAGAATATAACATGGCCACTTAGACGAAATGTAATGTGTTACATGTCACTAATGGGTAGATGTAGAGTAGAGATGAGAAGCAGACAGCTCTCATTGCACAACAATTTGAACTTCCTTAAACATTGATCTTGATCTACTTCAATGCCTAGATTTAAGTGTTGAGGAAGTGAAAAACTTGTCAACAATATTTTGACAGCCATGTGTTGGTTATAGTTGAATTTCCTTATGAAATTGTTGAACTGTACAGGTTGCACTTGGTGACATGGCAGAGCTTCTACATGCAAATTATGATGCTGATAAGTTACCAGAGGGAAAGCTAAGGTGTGTTTCCCTATTTTATTGATTGAATATAGGCAGGTATCAAGCTTATTTGAGTTGCTTCAACAAAGTAGAATTTGTTAATGGAGTATTTGACACTTGGAAGGTAACCTCAGTGTTTGCTGGTTTTGCGTAAATTGTGAAACTTCTTTTTAAGTTGTAGACTTCAGAAGAATTGGTGACCTATCTTCAATGAATTTGTAAATCTGGATGCATACATTCCAAATGTTTAAATTTAACATTGCCCATTAAATAAAAATAACCATCATCAACCACATATTGCTGATGCAATTTCCATGTGAATTTTGAATCTGGACTCTCTTTGGAAAGACAGAAACAATAAATATGCAGTCTTGTTTGAATGCCAAGAGCTATTATTATAGAAATGGGTGAAATTAACATGATTTGAATTTTGAATGTAATGTGCACAGCACAAAAGGAGTTGGTCAAACTGCACCAGATCCATCAGAAGCTCAGGCACTTAAGGATGGTATTGTTGTGCCGCTAGGAAAGCCGAAAGAGCAACTGAGCTCCAAGGTGCAGCACACAAGTATTAATAATATTTGTTTCTATGAATTATAAATTCTCAGTTGAGCATTAAATGTGATGTTTTATTTTTATTGTTGCAGGGTCAGTTATTTTACAATGAATATATTGTGTACAATGTGGATCAGATTAGGATGCGCTACGTGGTTCAAGTGAATTTCAAATATTAAAGTTGATTTTCCTTTTTCCGTTGTGGAAGAGATTATGCTTTCTATCCATATGGCTTATTAAAAAGTATGTATAGCAAATATTTATTGAGACTTAATTTTGCTTTATAATAATGTGCACTAAATTTTTTTTTTTTCTTCTTTTCAATAATTTGAATCATGTAAATTTGTGTGAGGGGCGTGGGTATTGCTTGGTCATATGAAGTTGCAAATATTATATTACACTAATAAAAAATTTAGAGTTAATTGATTTTAATTTTTATGTTGTACTTGTATATATTTTTTGTTATATATTGGCAAAAATAATTAAGTGAGATGCAATAAATATAAAGTCTCCAAGAATTGGAGAATTATAAAACAGGAAGTTAAAAAACCTTTAATTTTGGTAAATTCACTAAAACAAAATAAACAAGATTAACATCAAGGAGGAGCTCAGTAAATCAAACAATTATATGATGATTTAATATAATCCAGTTAAAATAGTCTTTAAAAATTGAAGAATTATAAACAAAGGCATATATATAATATATAGTATATAGATAAGTTAGTTATATTAAGTTGATTGTATTTATGCAGATAAAATTTTAAGAATTAGTCATTTTATATACGTGAGCAAACTAAATTACACTCTTTTGCTTACACATATATTTAAAAAAAATATTATTTGAATTAATTGTTTATATCAAGCATGACATTAATTTACCAAAACCAAAATACAAAATTAACATTAAGGAGGCCTAGAATTTCTCTAATTTAAAATCAATTAAAACGCGTAAACTAGAAAAACGTTTCAAAAAGGCGTAACAAACACATCAAATTTTATAACGTTATAAAAGCGCGTTTCATAAATCTGCCCGGCTTTCCAACCGCTATCCCAATTAAATCTGCCTGACTTTCCAACCCCGCGCTATCGCAATATAAATCTGCCTAACTTTGCATTGATAAGGAGGAATTGTTATCATTTTCAATTCGTTGTTTGTATCTTTGGTAAGGTTAGTGTTTATTCTTGCAATTCAATCTTGGTTTCAGATTGTTAGGGTTTATTCTTGCAATTTAATCTTGGTTTCAATCTGTTTTGATATGCGTTTTGAGATTTTCTGAAAAGAAAAGAATTTGAAATCGTAATGGCACCAAAGTGAAACTTCTGTTTTCTTTTCTTCTTTATACTCTTTTATATGATCTTCACTTATTGCAGAACGCTCTTTACGTTTATTTTAGGGTTATCACTGTTTAATGCTTTAATTATATCTTCGGTAAAGTTAGGGTTGATTCTTATAATTCAACGTGGTTTCAATTTGTTAGGGTTTCTATCTTTTTGATTTTTTTTGCTTTTAATTTTTTTTTTGAAAAGAAAAAAGTAATTTGTTACCGTAATGGTACAAAAGGTTTTTGATTATTTTACTCTTATGTGATAGTTCTTCTAATGAATACGTTTTATTGGGTTATAACATTTCATACTTTAATTGTTTCTACTTGTAAAATTAGGGTTTATTCTTGCAATTTAATTTGGATCTTAATGTGCTAGGGTGTTAATCTTTCTGAATTTTGTGCTTCAATTTTCCCAAATTGAAATGGTTTTTTTGTTTTTTGTATTTTGCTGGAGAAGTATTTAAAATGGTGAAGACTGGTATGAAAAGACAAATGGGTTTATTGCAATGTGAAGATTTGTCCCTTTTTTGTTTTCTTATTATATTCTCTGGTTTGTGAAATTATTCCAAATGAAAAATATTGTATTTTAGAAATTGAAATGTTTCTTAATTTCATACTTTTATACCATTTTTTATTTTTATTTTCTTGAAAGATGCTTTATTTGATGCCAAGCAAATGAGTTGTTTTGGAGCTCAAAATATAGTTCAACCAGATGTGAGAACTTGCTATGTTTGCTATTTTTCCTTGAGAAATGCTAAAAAAAAAACTAGGTGTGGCATCAATATGAATCATGTATATTTGCTGGTCTTTTACTTGTGGCATCAAAATATACTCATTTCACCTCAGCTTGTTTTTTGGATTTGGGTCCATAAACCATTGGTTTGTGTCTTGGCAAGTTTGCTAGTTTTGCAAAGTGAGCATTCGATTTTATAAGGTGCTTTTGTAATTAATGTCCCCTCTTTAGTTCATGAGATTTTTACGGAAAAGTAGAGATTGGTTCATATAATTTACTTTTTACAAACGTTGATGCTTTTAAGCCCTGTTTTGTTGACTAGTGGTGATTTATGAGTGGAATGTATCTACCCTCGGCTGTTTCAATATTTTTTTTTGGGATGGTTAAGTTTTTGATTTGTTCTAAAGATCACAACGATTTGAACCATTTTAGACAATGATTGTGATTCACTCTGATGCTTATTACTTTCTTATGTGGAAATATATTTTTGGTTGAACGCTAAGCTGTGGGTGAAAAGTAAAGTTGGTAGCAAAGTTGATGATTGAAATTGTTTATCTGTTTTTTGAATTTTGTCGGAGAAGTATTTGAAATGGTGAAGATTGGTATGAAAAGGCCTTTCGGTTTAATTCAATGTGAAGATTTGTCCCTTTTTTGTTTTCTTATTATATTCTTTGGTTTGTGAATTTATTCCAAATGAAAGATATTGTTTTTTGGAACTTGAAATGTTTCTTAATTTCATACTTTTATACTGTTTTTTATTTTTATTTTCTTGAAAGATGCTTTATTTGATGCCAAGCAAATGAGTTGTTTTGAAGCTCAAAATATAGTTAACTAGATGTGAGAACTTGCTATGTTTGCTATTTAGCCTTGAGAAATGCATGTATATTTGGCGGTCTATTGTTTGTGACATCAAAACATACTCGTTTCACCTCAGCTTGTTTTTTTGGATTTGGGTCCATAAACCATTGGTTTGTGTTGTGGCAAGTTTGCTAGTTTATTGCAAAGTGAGTATTCGATTTTGTAAGGTGCTTTTGTAATTAATGTCCCCTCTTAATTCATGAGAATTCTATGGAAAAGTAATGATGGGTTCATATAATTTCTCTCATCTTTGTTATTGCTACTATAAACTTGTTGCTATTTAAAGGGGCGGTGGAGAGAAAAGCCGTGTTTTGGTTGGTCAGTGGTGATTTAGGTGGAATGTATCTACCCTCCTTTTTCAATATTTTTTTTGATAGTTAAGTTTTTATTTTGTTCTAAAGATCATAATGATTTGAACATTTTAGACATTGATTGTGATTCACTTTGATGTCTATTACTTTGTTATGTGGAAATATATTTTTGGTTGAACACTAAGTTGTTGAAAAGGAAGTTGGCATCAAAGTTGATGGTTGAAATGATTTTTCTGTTTTTTGTATTTTGTTGGAGAAGTTTGAAGTGGTGAGATTTGCATGAAAAGACCTTTGGGTTTAATGCAAGTGAAGATTTGTCCCTTTTTTTTTCTTATTATATGCTTGGTTTGTGAAATTATTCCAAATGAAAGAAATTGTTTTTTGGAACATGATGTTTCTAATTCATTTTATACCTTTTTTTATTTTTATTTTCTTCAAAGAGACTTATTTGATGCCAAGGAAATGAGTTGTTTGGAGTCTCAAATGGTTCAACTAGATGTAGAACTTGTTATTTTGCCTTGAGAAATGCTCGTAAAAAACGAGGTGTGGCATCAATTGAATCATGTATTTGCTGGTCTATTACTTGTGGCATCAAAATATACTCATTTAACCTACTTGTTTTTGGGATTTGGGTCCTAAACCATTGGTTTGTGTCTTGGCGAGTTTGCTAGTTTATTGCAAAGGTGAGTATTCGATTCTATATGGTGCTTTTGTAATTAATGTCCCCCTTAGTTCATGAGAATTTTACGGAAAGTAGAATGGGTTCATATAATTTACTCTCGGCTTTCTTTTTACAAACGTTGATGCTTTTAAGCCCTGTTTTGTTGGTCAGTAGTGATTATGAGTGGAATGTACTACCCTCGCGTTTTTTCAATATTTTTCTTGGGATGGTTAAGTTTTTGATTTGTTCTAAAGATCACAACTTTTGAACTATTTTAGACATTGATTGTGATTCACTCTGATGCTTATTACTTTCTTACGTGGAAATATATTTTTGGTTGAAGCTAAGCTGTGAGTGAAAAGTAAAGTTGGCACAAGTTGATGAATGATATGATTGTTTTTCTGTTTTTTGAATTTTTCCGGAGAAGTATTTGAAATGGTGAAGATTGGTATGAAAGGACCTTTCGTTTAATTCATGTGAAGATTTGTCTCTTTTTGTTTTTTTTTCTTATTATTTCTTTGATTTGTGAATTTATTCCCAATGAGATATTGTTTTTTTGGAACTTGAAATGTTTCTTAATTTCATACTTTATCTGTTTTTTATTTTATTTCTTGAAGATGCTTTATTTGATTTTGATGCCAGTCAAATGAGTTGTTTTGAAGCTCAAAATATAGTTAACTAGATGTGAGAACTTGCTATGTTTGCTTTTTAGCCTTGAGGAATGCAAGGAAAAAAAAAAGAGCTATGGCATCAATATGAATCATGTATATTTGGCGGTCTATTGTTTGTGACATCAAAACATACTCATTTCACCTTAGCTTGTATTTTTGGATTTGGGTCCATAAACCATTGGTTTGTGTCTTGGCAAGTTTGCTAGTTTATTGCAAAGTGAGTATTCGATTCTATAAGGTGCTTTTGTAATTAATTTCATCTCTTAATTCATGAGAATTCTATGGAAAAGTAGAGATGGATTCATATAATTCACTCTCGGCTTGCTTATCTATAAACGTTGATGCTTTTAAGCCCCGTTTTGTTGGTTAGTGGTGATTTATGAGTGGAATGTATCTACCCTCAGCTTTTTCAATATTTTTTTGGGATAGTTAAGTTTTTTATTTGTTCTAAAGATTATAACGATTTGAACCATTTTAGACATTGATTGTGATTCACTTTGATGTCTATTACTTTGTTACGTGGAAATATATTTTTGGTTGAACGCTAAGTTGTGGGTGAAAAGGAAAGTTGGCATCAAAGTTGATGGTTGAAATGATTTTTCTGTTTTTTGTATTTTGTTGGAGAAGTATTTGAACTGGTGAAGATTTGCATGAAAAGACCTTTGGGTTTAATGCAATGTGAAGATTTGTCCCTTTTTTTTTTTCTTATTATATGCTTTGGTTTGTGAAATTATTCCAAATGAAAGAAATTGTTTTTTGGAACATGAAATGTTTCTAAATTTCACACTTTTATACCTTTTTTTATTTTTATTTTCTTCAAAGAGACTTTATTTGATGCCAAGGAAATGAGTTGTTTGGAGCTCAAAATGTAGTTCAACTAGATGTAAGAACTTGTTATTTTGCCTTGAGAAATGCTCGGTAAAAAAACGAGGTGTGGCATCAATTTGAATCATGTATATTTGCTGGTCTATTACTTGTGGCATCAAAATATACTCATTTAACCTTAGCTTGTTTTTGGGATTTGGGTCCATAAACCATTGGTTTGTGTCTTGGCGAGTTTGCTAGTTTATTGCAAAGTGAGTATTCGATTCTATATGGTGCTTTTGTAATTAATGTCCCCCCTTAGTTCATGAGAATTTTACGGAAAAGTAGAGATGGGTTCATATAATTTACTCTCGGCTTTCTTTTTACAAACGTTGATGCTTTTAAGCCCTGTTTTGTTGGTCAGTGGTGATTTATGAGTGGAATGTATCTACCCTTGGCTATTTCAATATTTTTCTTGGGATGGTTAAGTTTTTGATTTGTTCTAAAGATCACAACGATTGTACTATTTTAGACATTGATTGTGATTCACTCTGATGCTTATTACTTTCTTACGTGGAAATATATTTTTGGTTGAACGCTAAGCTGTGGGTGAAAAGTAAAGTTGGCAGCAAAGCTGATGATTGAAATTGGTTTTCTGTTTTTTGAATTTTGCCGGAGAAGTATTTGAAATGGTGAAGATTTGTATGAAAGGACCTTTCGGTTTAATTCAATGTGAAGATTTGTCCCTTTTTTGTTTTCTTCTTATATTCTTTGGTTTGTGAATTTATTTCAAGTGAAATATATTGTTTTTTGGAACTTGAAATGTGTCTTAATTTCATACTTTTATATTGTTTTTTTATTTTTATTTTCTTGAAAGATGCTTTATTTGATGCCAAGCAAATGAGTTGTTTTGAAGCTCAAAATATAGTTAACTAGATGTGAGAACTTGCTATGTTTGGTATTTAGCCTTGAGAAATGCTAGGAAAAAAAGAGCTATGACATTAATATGAATCGTGTATATTTGACAGTCTATTGTTTGTGACATCAAAATATACTCATTTCACCTCAGCTTGTTTTTGTGGATTTGGGTCCATAAACCATTGGTTTGTGTCTTGGCAAGTTTGCTAGTTTATTAGTTTATTGCAAAGTGAGTATTCGATTCTATAAGGTGCTTTTGTAATTAATGTCCCCTCTTAATTCATGAGAATTCTATGGAAAAGTAGAGATGAGTTCATATAATTTAATCTCGGCTTGCTTATCTATAAACGTTGATGCTTTTAAGCCCTGTTTTGTTGGTTAGTGGTGATTTATGAGTTGAATGTATCTACCCTCAACTCTTTCAATATTTTTCTTGGGGTGGTTACATTTTTTATTTTTTCTAAAGATCACAACAATTTGAACCATTTTAGACATTGGTTGTGCTTCACTTTGATGCCTATTATTTTCTTACATGGAAATATATTTTTGGTTAAACGCTAAGCTGGGGGTGAAAAGTAAAGTTGATAGCAAAGTTGATGATTGAAATGGTTTTTCTGTTTTTTTATTTTTATTTTGTTGGAAGTATTTGAAATGGTGAAGATTGGTATGAAAAGACCTTTCGGTTTAATTCAATGTGAGGATTTGTTCTTTTTTGTTTTCTTTTTACATTCTTCGGTTTGTGAAATTATTCCAAATGAAAGATATTGTTTTTTTGAACTTGAAATGTTTCTTAATTTCACACTTTTATATTGTATTTTATTTTGATTTTCTTAAAAGATGTTTTATTTGATGCCAAACAAGTGAGTTGTTTTGGAGCTCAAAATATAGTTAACCAAATGTGAGAACTTGCTATTTCGTCTTGAGAAATGCCTGGAAAAAAAGAGTTGTGGCATCAATATGAATCATGTAATTTTATGGTCTATGCTTGTGGCATTAAAATATACTCAATTCACTTTAGCTTGTTTTTTGGGATTTGGGTCCATAAAACATTGGTTTGCGTCTTGGCAAGTTTGCTAGTTTACTGTAAAGTGAGTATTCGATTCTAGAAGGTGCTTTTGTAATTAATGTCCCCTCTTGGTTCATGAGAATTCCATAGATAAAGTAGAGATAGGTTCACATAATTTACTCTCAGCTTGCTTTTTTTATAGGCATTGAAGCTTTTAAGCCCTATTTTGTTGGTTAGTTGTGATTTATGAGTGGAATGTATCTACCCTCGGCTCTTTCAATATTTTTTTGGGATAGTTAAGTTTTTTATTTGTTCTAAAGATCATAAAGATTTGAACCATTCTAGACATTGATTGTGATTCACTTTGATGTCCATTACTTTCTTACGTTGGAATATATTTTTGGTTGAACGCTAAGTTATGGGTGAAAAGTGAAGTTGGCATCAAAGTTGATGGTTGAAATAATTTTTCTGTTTTTTGTATTTTGCTGGAGAAGTATTTGAAGTGGTGAAGATTTGCATGAAAAGACCTTTGGGTTTAATGCAATGTGATGATTTGTCCCTTTTTTTTCTTATTATATTCTAATGGAATCAATCGAGATTACTCAGTTACACCCACATTCAATCAATCATGACATTCCGAAATCCATCAAGAACAGAATACAAACAAAGAGTGAATCAATTGTAATGATATTTGTATTGACATTCAGTGACAACTACAATGAAAGTAAATGTAAATGCAAATAGTACTAAGAACAGTAATAAAGGAATGAACACTGGCTGATCTTCGAGGGTCAACTCCTCCTAACAATTGCCACAATATTCTCAATCATCCTCTATTTATTCTCTCTCCTTCCTTTTATTCCCTTGATTCCTTTGTTAACAAACTCGTCATGTTTGTTGTGCTGCTGCTCCACCTGTCATGCGTGTCTTTTCCCTTTCTGCCCCTTGCGGTTATACCATTTGACTATCGGGGGTCCATCATTACCCTCCCCAAGGAGTGTCACCTTGTCCTCAAGGTAGAAAGAAGGAAATTGGTGACATATGGAGGCATAATCCTCCCAAGTATTGTCACAATGAGGATGTGATCTCCACTTGATCAAGATTTCATAGCTACCATTCAGTAGGCGTCGTTTACGCAAGGCCTGTTCAGGTTCAACTTGCAAAACCAGGTCACCTATGAGGATGTCGGGAAGGGGTTGGGTTGCCAGGGGTGCAAAAGTGGCTTTTTTCAGTTGAGAGACGTGAAAAACATCATGTATCCAAGCTGTGGAGGGTAAGGTGTGGCGATAAGCAACCCGACCCACTTTGGCAGGAATGAAAAAGGGTCCGTAGAAGCGGGGATTGAGCTTCTCGTTGACTCGACGTGCGAGGGACCTAAGGGGTAAGGCTGGAGTTTTAAGTAGACGGAGTCCCCTACGACAAAGTGAACTTCTCGCCATTTACCATCAACAGATTGTTTCATGTTTTCTTGGGCTCTAGTGAGGTTCAACTTTAAGTCCTCCAAAATGGTATTGCAGTCTGCCAGTTGCTGATCTACAACATTCATAACTAAAGATTTTTCACTATATTTCAAAAGGATTGGAGGGTCTCGACCATAGAGAGCCTTAAAAAGAGTCATTCCCGAAGAGTGGTTATAAGTGGTATTAAACCAATACTCTGCCCAGGCCACCCATTTGGGCCACTGGTGAGGTTGATGACCTGCAAAACAACGAAGGTAAGTTTCGACATAGCGGTTGACAACTTCCAATTGACCATCCGTTTGAGGGTGGTAGGCGGTGCTCATGTGGAGTTGAGTCCCAGACTGTTTAAACATTCCCCCCCAGAAAAGGCTTATGAAAATTCTATCTCGGTCGGAGACGATGGTGCGGGGAAAACCATGCAATCTAACAATTTTTGTAAGGAACAGGTTGGCGACCTCTTGAGCTGTATAAGGGTGGCACAAGGGAAGGAAATGATTGTACTTCGTAAGGCGATCCACCACAACCAAAATGGTATCCACCCTATGAGCCTTAGGAAGTCCTCCAATAAAATCCAGGGATACGTCCTCCTAAACCTAAGAGGGGATGGCCTAGGTTGTAAAAGGCTCGCAGGTTGCAATGCATCGTATTTATTTTGTTGGCAAACTGAACAAGCCTTAACATAAGCCTGGAAATCCTGCCTCATACCTTTCCAAAAGACCACTTGCGCCAATCTCTTGTAAGTGCGGAAATAACAAGAATGACCTCCTGCGGGGGAGGAGTAAAATTCTCGTAGAAGCTGTCGCACATGGGAACTGGATTTGGGCAACACAAGGCGATCATTATAGTAAAGTAAAGAACCCACTAACCCAAAATGCGGATGATTGGAAGGATCAGTAATCAGATCTTGACAAATTTTATGCAGCTTGCTGTCTCGTTGAATGGCATCTGCCCATTCTTTTTTTTGTTTTTTTTTGCAAAATAACAGGCCGAAATGGCAGTATACTCAACCTTGCCATCACGTCTAGATAAGGCATCCGCGACTTTATTCTCTAACCTTGGCTTATATTGTATTTCATAGTCCAACCTGAGTAACTTGATTATCCATTTGTGTTATTTTTTGCCTTGTAACTGCTGCTCATTCAGATAATGGAGGCTTCGTTGGTTAGTCCTAATGATGATATGACGGCCCAATAGGTAATGACGCCATTTCTGGATGACGAGAACCACAACCATCAGCTCTCTCTCATATACCGATCGAAGCCGTGAGCGGTTGGAAATTCCTTGACTTAAGAATGCTAGGGGCCTGCCTTCCTGCATTAGGACATCCTTGATACCGTGTCCTGAAGCATTTGTCTCAATGATGAATGTTTTTAAGAAGTCTGGCACTGTGAGGACTGGAACAGTAGTCATAACACGCTGCAACTCTTCAAATGCTTTTTATGCCAAATCAATCCAAACAAAGGAATCCTTGCAGAGAAGATTGGTTAAAGGTAGTGCAATTGCCCCATAGCCATTGACGAATTTCCAATAGTATCCTGTCAGCCCTAGAAACCCACGGAGGGCTTTGACATCCCTTGGGATAGGCCACTTCAATATGCAATCCACTTTGGAAGGGTCGACGACAATACCTTAGCCATAAATGATGTGGCCCAAGTATTCCAATTGATACTGCCCGAATGTGCATTTTTTTCTATTAACCACCAGTTGGTGGTTGAGTATTACCTAAAATGTGATCCTCAAATGGTGCGAACGTGTCTTCATGTTAGTATTGTAAACCAATATGTCATTAAAAAAAAAAAAAAACCAGGATAAACTTATGCAAGTATGGTTTGAAGATGCTATTCATGAGAGCTTGGAAGGTTGATAAGGCATTTGATAATCCGAAGGGCATTACTAGAAACTCGTAGTGCCCTTCATGTGTGCAGAAAGCTGTCTTATGAGTATCTTCCTCCCTGACCCGTATTTGATGATACCCGGACTTGAGGTCGAGCTTTGAAAACATAGTGGCACTGCCTAACTCATCAAATAGTTCATCCACTGTCGGAATAGGGAATTTATCTGGTTTGGTGACTTTGTTGAGCGCTCGGTAATCAACGCAGAAGTGCCATCCTCCGTCTTTCTTTTTAACCAACAGTATCAGGTTGGAAAAGGGACTGATGCTCGGTTTAATAATTCCTGATACCAGCATTTAATGTACAATCTTCTCTATCTCACTCTTTTGGTAATATGGGTACCGATAAGGTCTGACATTCGGGACAGGGGTTGCATGTTCTAGCCTGATAGCATGATGGCATTCTCTTGCTGGTGGTAATCCCGGTAAAGGTTTAAATAAGGTCTGGTACTCCCTTAACAAGGCCACTAGATTGCCATCATCCATTGTGTCTTTGCTCTCTTGCATCTGCAAATTATTAAATTCCAACAAGTAGCCTGGTCCTTTATACTGCAACATTTTCAGTATTTTTTTCAGTGACAATTTTGTCTTGCTCAGAGAAGGGTCCCAAACTAGAACTACTACTCTTCCAAACTGGTTGAATTTCATCATAGATTTTTTCCAATTTGTGGTAATCTCCCCCAAGGTTTCTAGCCATGCAACACCTAGAATAACACCAGCACTGGTCATCTCGAAGGGGTAGAAATTCTGGAACACTGAAATATCCTGCAATTGCAGCTTAACCTCGCGACACTCCCCTGACAACTCACTCTATAACCATCACCTACCCTCACTCCAAAAGGTTTGGTTGAAGCTATCAGAAGTTTTAGCTCTTTGACTACCTGTCGATTGATAAAATTGTGAGATGCCCCGCTGTCAATTAAAACCACTACACTCTTCCCTGCGATCTCCCTTTTTAGCTTGAAAGTTTTGGGTCCACTTATGTCCTCCACTGAACTGATGGAAAGCTCCAAGGTTCTTGATATATCTTCCTTGCCATTGGGTTCCTCCACAGACAGCTCATTTACTTATGAATCCTCATCTTCCAACGATAGTACCTGCACTTGTTTATCCTTATATCGATGATCTAGCGAGTACTTCGCATCACAACAGTAACACAAGCCCCTCTCTCTCTCTCTCTTTTTGGATCTCAGCTTCAGTCATTCGTCGAAAAGGGAAATCTTGTCGGACTGAGCTTGGTCGGAAGTTGACCGACAAAGATGAGTTGGGGGTGGAGTGAGTATCGTTCAAGTTACGCCGTGCAGATGGGTTTGAAGCTGAGTGGGTTGTGGAATAATGGCTTGGGTCGATTGTGTGTTGGGTTTTGTTGGGTTCATCGGGTCGGTTGATTAGGTATAAGTTCGTGGCCCAAAAGCAGTTTGGGTCCACTTATTTGAGCGAGTAGGCCCGAGTTTGGCTTCTTCCATAGTCTGATTTCGCTCCTCCACTCTTTGGGCCAACTGGGTTACACTAACTAGTGAGTTGGGCTGCGATATGAGGTTGGGCTACTGAAGCTTTATTTCAGCATTCACATCAGGCTTAAGCCCATTCAGGAATGCAATAGTGAGCACCTCTTCCTTTTCACCGGCCATTAATGCCGCTATTTCTTCGAACTTGCGACGATAATCTAAGATTGTTCCTATTTGCTTAGTGGCCATCAGTAGCTCTAAGGGACTCACTTCTTGGGTTTCGCTAAATCTTTGGGAGAGAGCTATTTTGAACTCCTGCCAATTATTTATCATCAATCTGGTTTCCAGCCATTGATACCAGTGAAGGGCTTCTCCCTTCATGCAAAGTGTTGTTGTTGCCACTCTATGCTCTTCAGCGATTAGATTGAAAGTGAAGTAGCGTTCCACCTTAAATATCCATCCGTACGGGTCTTCACCAGAAAAAATAGGTAACTCCAATTTCTTGCCCTTCCAATTGCGTCGATTCCAACCTTCACCACCTTGGTTCCATTCTTCTCCTGATGGGCTACCACGCTGGTTCTCGTGTGTTCTGCCTTCAAGATATCCCCCTCCATTGGCTCCTCCCTGATTTCCACGATTCTCGTGGGGTCCCTATTTAGTGTGTTCTACCCTTCCACGACTTGAATTTCCACCTAAATTTCTTCTTCGTTCCTCCTCTTCTTCATCCTTTTTATGCATCCAATTCTGCATATCCATTAAAATCTCCCTCATTGCGTTCACCGTCTCCGCCACCATAGCGACACCTTTCTCAACATTATCTATTCTATTATCCATCCTTGTACCAACCATGCTTTGAATCAGTCTTGGCTTTGATACTAGTTTGATGGAACCAGCCGAGATTACTCAATCACACCCACATTCAATCAATCATGACATTTCGAAATCCATCAAGAACAGAATACAAACAAAGAGTGAATCAACTGTAATGATATTAGTAATGATATTCAGTGACAACTACAATGAAAGTAAATATAAATGCAAATAGTACTAAGAAGTAAGAACAACAATAAAGGAATGAACACTGGCTGATCTTCGAGGGTCAGCTCCTCCTAACAATTTCCACAATATTCTCAATCATCCCCTATCTATTCTCTCTCTTTCCCTTTTATTCCCTTGATTCATTTGTTAACAAACTCGTCATGCTTGTTGTGCTGCTGCTCCACCTGTCATGCCTGTCTTTTCCCTTTCTGCCCCTTGCAGTTATACCATTTGACTATCGGGGGTCCATCATATTATTTGGTTTGTGAAATTATTCCAAATGAAAGAAATTGTTTTTTTGGAACTTGAAATGTTTCTTAATTTCACACTTTTATACCTTTTTTTTATTTTTATTTTCTTCAAAGAGGCTTTATTTGATGCCAAGGAAATGAGTTGTTTGGAGCTCAAAATGTAGTTCAACCAGATGTGAGAACTTGCTATTTTGCCTTGAGAAATGCTCGAAAAAAAAAACGAGGTGTGGCATCAATATGAATCATGTATATTTGCTGGTCTATTACTTGTGGCATCAAAATATACTCATTTCACCTCAGCTTGTTTTTGGGATTTGGGTCCATAAACCATTGGTTTGTGTCTTGGCAAGTTTGCTAGTTTATTGCAAAGTAAGTATTCGATTCTATGAGGTGCTTTTGTAATTAATGTCCCCTCTTAGTTCATTAAAATTCTACGGAAAAGTAGAGATGAGTTCATATAATTTACTCTCGGCTTGCTTATCTATAAACGTTGATGCTTTTAAGCCCTGTTTTGTTGGTCAATGGTGATTTATGAGTGGAATGTATCTACCCTCGACTCTTTTAATATTTTTCTTGGAATGGTAAGTTTTTTTATTTGTTCTAAAAATACACAACGATTTGAACCACTTTAGACATTGATTGTGATTCACTCTGATGCTTGTTACTTTCTTAACGTGGAAATATATTTTTGGTTAAATGTTAAGCTGTGGGTGAAAAGTGAAGTTGGTAGCAAAGTTGATGATTGAAATAAGTGTTTGAAGTGGTGAAGATTGGTATGAAAAGACCTTTGGGTTTAATTTAATGTGAAGATTTGTCCCTTTTTTGTTTTCTTATTATATTATTTGGTTTGTGAAATTATTCCAAATGAAAGATTTTGTTTTTTGGAACTTGAAATGTTTCTTAATTTCATACTTTTATACCATTTTTTATTTTTATTTTCTTGAAAGATGTTTTATTTGATGCCAAGCAAAGAGAACTTGCTATGTTTGCTATTTTGCCTTGAGACTCTGAAAAAAAGAGATGTGGCATCGATATGAATCATGTATATTTGCTGGTCTATTGTTTGTGGCATGAAAATATACTCATTTCACCTCAACTTGTTTTTTGGATTTGTGTCTTGACAAGTTTGCTAGTTTATTGCAAAGTAAGTATTTGATTCTATAAGATGCTTTTGTAATTAATGTCCCCTCTTAGTTCATGAGAATTCTACGAAAAAGTAGAGATGGGGTCATATAATTTACTCTCGGCTTTCTTTCTATAAACTTGATGCTTTTAAGCCCTGTTGTTTTGGTCAATGGTGATTTATGAGTGGAATGTATCTACCCTCGACTCTTTTAATATTTTTCTTGGGATGGTTAAGTTTTTGATTTGTTCTAAAGATTTTAGACATTGATGGTAACTTACTTTGATACCTTGTACCTTGTAAAAACAGACAACACAATCTGATGAAGGCTAACCTTTATTATTCCCTAACAAATTCAGTAGAATGACCTGTAAAACTATAGTATTTTTCTTTTTACATAACATTGTACAGTATATTGTTGTCTATCAATGATATTACTTTCTTACGCGGAAATATATTTTTGGTTGAATGCTAAACTGTGGGTGAAAAGTAGAGTTAACAGCAAAGTTGATGATACTAGGATGTAATGCTTCTTCGCTCTTTAGAAACATTTTGTTATTTAGTTGCTTAACGTGCCAACCATAATAATAAATCAAATGAGGTAATAAGTCCGTATTTTAATTAATCAATTCTAGAACTTTGAATAACTGCAACTTTTGCTCTAAATCTAGGATATCTATGTTTAAAATGTGAGGTGAAATCTTTGTTTTCTTTTCTCTTTTTATTGTATTTTATTTGGTGTGTAAGTGTTAAATTTATTGACCCAACAAAGATTTTCTCTAGTTCTTGTTGGTTTAAATGGCTGGGAGTAGATTTTCAAAATAATTTTTTATACGATCATTTGAACTCTCTTAACTTTTTATGGGCCTAACGTCACTGAGATCTATGGGTATCCCGTGAACCTTCTATAAGCATTCCAATTTTCTAGTTCTCTACGTTTTTAACACTACATCTGATGAAAAAATTGTCATGCCTATTTGAAGAGTTATATTTTTATTACCAACACGCTTTCCATGGTATTTATGGATTATGGAGCCTTGAAATTTCAAGAGTTAACTTGAGCCTTGTTTAATTAGGGATGGATTTATATATTCAAGGTAGAAAGAGAAGATGAAGTTGAATGCTTTCATTTATTTGCATTTTTTCAGATGGTTTTCTGATGAGCATGTTTAATCTTTCTGTCTTTTCACTCTTAGGATCGGTTTGCAACAGGTTCCACGTCGGGGTCCTGCGGAAGGAGGTTTACCTTGTTGATATGTTTTGAGAATAATTACCGGTGCTGCTATGGTTTTTTCTTTACGTTTCATCAGTGGGTACATTTGGACCAAAATTGCAATTTGACACTTCTATCACACAACCAATTGAATCATTGCGGGCTGTGATTTGCACCATTACCAGATTTGTTGAATTGTGCACTTTAGCTTACACTTGATATGCGAATCATGATGTTGATAAGTTGCTAAATGGGAAGCTAAGGCGTGTTTCCCTTCTTTTAATGATGACATGAAGGTTTCAATCTTTATATGACTTTCGTTAACGAAGTCATAATTTCTTAACACAAGGGTTCAGGCTTAAAATATGAAAGATTACCTCATATCTAATAATTTTTTAGTCATAAACTTCAGAAGTAGCTGATTAACCATCTTAGATCATTTTGAAATTTTTCCCATCCCTCAGAGCCTTTGCCTATAAGACAAATCTTCTGAGAGACAGGAATGTTGAATCTGGCAGGAAACTTCATGACTAATTTTGTTCTCTTCCTTTTTGCGAATGATGAATAATAGAGTGATTACTTGTTTAAAATGTCTACGGCAATTATTATATTGATTGGTGAAGTTAATATGGTTTAAATGTGATAATGTAGCACAAAAGGACTTGGTCAAACTGGACCAGATCTGTTTTGATGCTCATACACGTAAGGATGGTATCACCCTGGCTCGAGGTAAGCCGAAAGAGGGACTGAGCTCCAAGGTGCACTGCACTACAAGTAAGAGTTTCTGTTTTATGGGGATTGATTATTGTTGTGGCTCTACTCTAGGTAAGCCGAAAGAGGGATTGAACTCCAAGGTGCACCACACTATAATTAAGAGTTGAATGGGAATTGATTATTGTTGTCCAAGAATTAGAATTATGTTAGCATCAGTGTTTAATTACCTGAATTTCTACATGTATTAGTAATATCTCTGAAATGTTTAGGGAACTGTTTGGCTGAACGGAAGAATTAAAGAAAAACTGTAGTGCATGCGTCACCTCCTTTTGTTTTCTTGCTGTTCCTTTGTCTGAGGCAAAGTCAAACAGATTCATTGAGCACGGTATAATTTTAGCTTCTTGGGGCATGAGTGCATTTGAAAAGGTAGGAGTGTGTGACCAAATAAAGCATTTACTACAAGACCGCAAGGGCAAGGTGCACACGCTAGCATTTATGTCCATAGATTTGATGATGACTTCATGCCAGAATCTATGTTCTTCTTCAACAAGAGAAAAATGGTCATAACCGTGCCAATGCCAATTTCAACCTCTCTGCTTACATGGGCCTTATTGTCTTTAATGCTATCTTTTTGCGGTAAGACCATCATTTCCACGAACCTTTGCTGTACTGATATTGTGTTTCTATTCTAGTCACTAACACACGCACCGGGGGCATAAAATCACCCTTTCTCTTCTCTTAAACTTTATATTCATTAAATATGTGTAGTAACTTATGGTGATGAAGGTGTTTGAAATTTTTATGACACCATAACTGTTGGGAAGGCTGACCCCTATTCCAGATGGGGAATCATATCTACCTAGAGAACTTCCCCGCTCTCTCAAAAACTCTTTCACACGTAGACATACCACACTCAAAACCTTACGCCCAACACGCAAAGCCTTCGTGCACTCTTCCATTATTCTCTCTTTTTACTAATTGCACCAACAAAAGAAATTTAAAGATAGACCCCACAAGGTGGAGCAAATGTTATCTGATCTACGGAGGTGGGACCCTAAATCATGACACCAGATTCTTGATTCAAAGGCTAGTGGTAATAGTAGTATAGAATAGCTAAACAGAAGGAAGGTTATCATGTATGTTACATAGGTTTCAAAGGCTTTTTTGTGTTTGTCTCTCTCTGTTCTGTGTGCATCGGATCCTGCAAGCAACAGATTGTTGGTGGCTTTTGTGAAATTAAGGCAGACAAGACCCCGTTTGGTCTTCCTTCGATATCTCTACTTTGAATTTTCTTTTGCGTACCACATGATTGCATGGCATGGCTTTAGGCTTTGGCAGAGATTTTTATCCACACCAACACTTTAAATTTACTCATTGCTCTTCCCCTTTCCTCGGTTGTCTTTATATTTCAAAGAAATATCTGTACACTCTCTCTCTCTACTCTTTTCTCCTATAAATACATAAGCTTCTTCACCTTCTTTTTCAAGTCACTCACTATCCAGTCGAGAGTGTATGGTTTTAATGGGTGAGTAGCTCCTTGATGGAGAAGCAGGGCACGTGCAAAGTCTTCGGCTTCTCTGCCAATGCTTAATCCCTCTGCACGTGCTCCCCTTCTCCAACATGGGTTCCTCACCCTTCCTCGTTCTCTTCAACTCTCCAGATAATGTTCATGTGTGTGCTTCTTTCTGGGTAATGTAGTTCGGCTATATGGATTGAAAAGCTACCTCTTTCACTCAGTATTAACGCCCTTTTTTTCTGTCTCTTCTCTAATTAATTTCCACCACTTTTCTCGATTTGATTCAAGTTTAAAGGAATTTGATGCAGGCTTCTCTCTCTGAAACGTTTGATCATGTTGACATGCATGCAGGTTCCTTTTCCTCAAACGATCACTCTCCTCTAGATATAATTTCAATATATACTATTTGAGAGTTGAGCATGGACTTCTTAGCAATATTACCAGGGAAAGCAAAATTATGAATAAAAGATGTTGGAAATTAACCCATGCTTTTGAGAGGTTAAATATCACCAGTTATTAATTAAATTGGTCGACAAACCTTCGAAGGCATGGTACAGGACATCATCACACAAAGCAATATTTACAGACTTCTTCCCACCCCTTTATTCACTGGCAGGTCAGACTGTACATGCTAATGCTCATCCTAATGCCAGTGAATTCAGATCGGATTAACAACTAGCCGGCAATCCTCCAAAAGAGAGGCTATTTTTAGTTTTCTACACACTAATGTCGAGCCCTTCTATGCCCTTTAATATTATTAATGCACCACTACCTACCGTAACGCGTACGTAGAATTTTTTTTTTTTTTTTTTTTTTGTTCAACCATTTTTTTAAAGTTAATGAAATTAATCACTAGTTATGGCGGGTTTTTGAAATAACAAAAGTATTTCTACCCTTAATGAATTAAGGTTTTAAAATAATAAAAGTATTTTTACCGTTAATGAACATATAATTAGCCGTTTCATTGTTATGAGTTAGTATAAAAAGATTTCAGTTATTTCCAAGACTTCAAAATAATTTTTATTATTATACCATATCTAAGAAGGACTAAACTCTACTTTTTTGATATACCATACTATAATATTTTTTAAGTGTAAAGAGTGAAAGGAGGAAAATGAAAATTTTAAAAAGTTTAAACAATTTTAATTGCGAAATTAAATAATTTTAACATAGAACAAAGAGAAGGCATTTTTGGAGGCCAAATGAATTCAAACTTGGTCCACCAGATGATCTCAACGTATCAGTAACAACTGCGCGGATCCAAGAGTGTAAAATGTTGTAAAATGTTGCACGAGCTCTTACTGGCTCTCTTGGGTTACACCGGAGATCTCATAATCGACGAGCGAGAGCATCAAACCTCTATTGGCATTCGTTTATCTCCCGATGCTCCTATCTCTGAGGAACCCACCTTTAAGCTCGCTCCTGATATCTCATTCATTGAACCCAGCGAACGGTATGTTTTAGGGTTTCTATTTTCGTTTCGACAAACGGCGCCAAACTTTTTCCCAAATTAACTTTGTTTGTTTTTAGGGATTACAATTGCTAAAGGAAAATGTTTTTTCGAATTTTGACAATTACAATTACAAAGTTTTCCTTATCCCTATTTATTTTTCTTTTGTGTTTGAAAACTTAGATGCTAATGCTTTGGGATAGTCCATCAAATTCAGTATCTGATGAAATTGCTACTGCTGCAGAGACCTTATTGAGAAAATCATCACCTTAGGATTTTACTATAGAGAGCTTGATCGATTTGCAACAAATTCTAGGAATTTAAGTTGGATAAGGTCTGCCAATGTATCACCCTTGGAAAGGGCTGCTGAATTGTCAAAAGGCAAAGCAGGAAATCCTAGTGTGTACCGAAGGGCCATCGCTAATGGCATTGTCGAGATACTGTCGGTGTACAGGTCTGCTGTTCTTCACATTGAGCAAAGACTGTTGTCCGACACTATGCCCATTTTGGCAACTGTAACTCAAGGCCTCAACAAGGTTGCTTGTGGAATGCATTTTTTTGTATTATTTTTTCCTCTGAGCATTTACTTTATTGGCAGTTGGATGACTTTGATCACTAAGCATAAGCTTAATGATAAAAAAAAGTTATTTGTGTTTTTTATGAGTGGACTTTTTTTCCCCAGTTTTTTGTCCTTCTGCCGCCTCTATATGAGCTTGTTCTAGAGATTGAGCGTGATGATATCTGTGGAGGACAACTGCTTAACCTTTTACACAAGCGGTGTCACTGTGGGGTGCCTGAACTGCAGGCATGCATTCAGAGGTATACACTCCATTTTTTATTTCATATGATGAGCTTCTGTTTTCGACAACAATATCTAAGTATGTGGGCTTTAATAGCATAACTTTTATTTGCCCGATTGCATATCCAGGGGATTTACTAGATTAGGGAAATTGTTCAGTTTCGACTAGTAATGTGTTAAAACATACACAGCCTATCCTATGTCCTATATTATGATGAGATAGTCATTGGAACTTAAAGAAATTGATGTGGTTCAAGGCTGTTGTGAGCTTACTTATCAGTGTTTGTATTTATTTTTTGAAGCTGCTTGGACAACATATAAGCACCATCCTAAGATGCTGCTTTGACTACCTATTAGATTTCATTAAGATGCTTGTTTCTTTTATCAACTTGCAAAATGAATTTATTTGCTGGTTAGTTTCATCTTCATTGACAATTTTTGTGCCCAAAGTATAGGCTTCTTTGGCATGGCCATCAAGTCATGTATAACCAACTAGCTTCATGGATGGTTTATGGGATTCTTCAGGACCAGCATGGTGAATTTTTCATTAGAAGGTAATGGATAAACCATTATTTTATAATTTCCCAAGTGAATATTGAGTAGAATTGTGCTTTTGTTTAGTGTAATTGTTTATCTACATTGGGAATCTGATCAATGTTTTGTCTAAATGACTGTAGAAACTCATCTATGACTATCAGTGACAGTTTAGTAATGCATATCCAAGAATGCTTTTAAGATTATATTTAGACTTGTTTCTTTCAACATTTCTTGTGCTTAAAACCTGCTCAATTGTGAAAGTGGTTTTTCTTCTATTGTCAAATTAATTCAACTGCAAAAGTTTATTAAGATTTGATGAGGAAGTTGGGAAGGCACTTTTTGATAAACTCATTAATTTTTTTTTAAGCAACTGTTTCTGGGAATACCTGAGTGAACTGTGAGAACATCCTTGCTGTGAAAAGGAATAAATTGCACGGAGTTTGTTTGTATTTATTGAGACTATAATGTGATTGATGTAGGTGTTTCTAGACAGCATTTATTCTGTTTTATTTTTTAATTATTATGAGTGTTCATGGGTTTCAATGAATTATAGTTCCTTATGTTCTCATTAGTGATATATGCATTTGCTTGTAAATCAATATAGTTCCTGAAACTGAGTCTCTGGTTTTTAACCTTTCAGGCAGGAAGACAGAGATGTAGAGCATGGTGCATCTCACTCAGATATTTCTGAAAAGTTGGTGCGCTTGTCTACTGATGATACATCTTTAACAGATTGGCACCTAGGATTTCATATTTTTCTGGTATCTTTCTAAACTGTATGTCTTTGATCACCTCTTATTTAAATGCTTGTCAATAGACATCAGTTATCTAGATGCTATCAAATAGACTTTTTTTGGTCTACAAGTTCTGGTATTTACTTCTTTGATGCCTATAGAAACTGTCATATTTCTGTTAAGAATGATTGTTATGAAGATCTAGTAAATGCATTACCCTATCTGCTGCGTGATGTTGCCATATGAATAAGCATCTTTGTGGTTAAGCCAATCATCAATTTATACTGAAGTTATTTGACATAGGAACCCAAATTATGAATCTGGATATAAGGGCCTCTTCTCTCTGTAATGCACTGTGATATCCATGTGTAGAACTCAAAGGATGAGTTACAAATATTTGGGACGAAAATGTGTTCCCTTTGTTGTTCCACTTATCAAGTTTACTTTTGATATTATGTGTGTTTGTTTGTTGTGTATTATAAGAGACAGTTTTATCCTTCATATTCTATATTTATATGTTCTCATCATTTAGATCTAATAAATGCTGAAAAATATAGCACTCTTGCTTATCACTAAGGTTTCTTTTACCATTTTTTTTTTTTTTTTTTGGTGTTTTATTTACCGAAAAGTTCTTTTGTTTTATAAATTTATTGTTGTTACAAGCTGTTTAGTATTTTATTGTAATTTTGCAGGATATGCTGCCTGAACATATCCATATGCGTGTTGCAGAATCAATTCTTTTTGCTGGTAAAGCGGTCAGGGTTCTCCGGAATCCAAGTGCTGCCTTTCGGTTTCAGGATCAGCAGTTAACAAGAGGCTCTCAGAAAGTTCAGGGATTTACAGGACGCTTTCTTTTTCAGAAGGAGCCTTTCCAAGATATGAAACTCATTGGAGAAGAATTGCTTCCACAGTCCGAGGCTGATAAGATTGAAGCTATGCTTCAAGACCTTAAGGTTTTCTCCCCATTGTAGATAACATCTTGTTTTAGTCCTTGTCCGATAGATTCCATGAACTTGGCAAATCTCTTTTATCTTTCATACTAGAAACTATTTTGCCCTTTAACAATATGAGATGAGCTTTACGGCTAAACCATGGTCCATCCTATGTAGGAATCATCAGAGTTTCACAAAAGATCATTTGAATGTGCTGTCGACTCTATACGGGCTATTGCAGCCAGTCATCTTTGGCAGGTGCTGAATGTGATGAATTTGTTTCTAGTATCATTTAGACCTTATATTTACTTTAGTTTCTCTATTTCTGCAGCTTGTGGTTGTGCGTGCTGACTTGAATGGCCACCTGAAGGCCTTAAAAGACTATTTTCTTTTAGCAAAAGGAGATTTCTTCCAGGTAAAAGATGGAGAGTATCTGTTTTTTTTTTTTTTTTTTTTTTCCCTCATGGCGGTGGGGTTAATCTTTTTTAATGTCACTTGGGCCCCTTCTTCAAACTTTTGATATATCTTATAAGGCCGTAGAACTGATATCCTCATTCAGCTAGTGTTAACATGAATCTGGCCATGGAGAAGAGGAAGCTCTTATTGAAACTTTTGTGGTTCTTTTTCTTTGAGATAATCAATTCACACACTATCTATGTTTTTTATGAACTCCATAAACGGATATCTGATGGTGTTTGTAGCCACTTTGTGATGTTATATATTGCATAACTGTGTTGTGACAAATGTATGACTGAGTGAATCTCATAGAATAGATGTTTGCGTACTTATAATGCATGGATGTTGGTGCAAACTGATTTGTTGTTATGGAAAATGTACCTTCTTTTGCCTACTTCCTGTCTCTATCTCCTACCATATATAGAATTATCGTTCTTATTAATTTTCTATCAAACATGTCACAGAGAAAGTGATCCCAAGAAATTTTATTAGAATTCTTGTTAATCCTCTAGATGTTCAGGAATATTGTGTTTGTTATATCATTAGAGTGTCTAATTTTATTTGAATTCTTGTTTATATCTAATTGTTTTAATTAGACATAATCTCTTGATTCCAGTGTTTCCTTGAGGAGAGTCGACAGTTGATGCGTTTACCACCTCGTCAGTCAACTGCTGAAGCTGATCTTATGGTCCCATTTCAGCTTGTATGTTAATTATGAGATGATTTTCTTGTCAAGTTATTATATACTTTGCCTGGTTAGTTTAAAGCTAGTGGTAACTTGTCGAGCCTAAACTTTTGTTACAAATTCATTTGCACTACTTGCTTTGCAGGCAGCAATAAAGACTATTGGTGAAGAAGACAAATACTTTTCTAGAGTATCCTTGCGGTAAAACCTATGTTTCTATAATTTAAACTCTGTTGCAAATTTGCCTTGAGTTATGTCATGTCTAAACGTTATTGAAAGAATTTGCACTAAGTTTTCTTTCTGCATATCCTAGTATGCCATCATTTGGAATCACAGTTAAATCCTCTCAAGTAGATATACCAAAGGCAAAAGCTTATATGGACGGAAAGTCTGGCACTGCACTATCAAATGCTGCTTCAGAGATTTCTCTTGATGGCTGGGATGGAATTGCTCTTGAATATTCCGTGGATTGGCCCTTACATTTGTTCTTTACCCAAGAAGTGCTCTCTAAGTAAGATTCTAGAGTTATTGTTATACATGATTGCCACTTTTTAACTGAGGAAGTTGGAGCTAGTCCACAAAACTTCCTACCTTTTGTCTTATAGATGATAGGAAAACTAAAAGCCTTTTGAAACGAAGAACTCCAGACACATAAGGAGTTGATAGCTGTTGAACAACCGGTCACTTCTATTGTATACATGTTAACAATGAGTGCACTCCAGGTACTGTAGGGTCTTCCAATATTTGCTGCGGCTCAAGCGAACCCAAATGGAATTGGAAAAATCCTGGGCCTCTGTAATGCATCAAGNGGTGCTGAATGTGATGAATTTGTTTCTAGTATCATTTAGACCTTATATTTACTTTAGTTTCTCTATTTCTGCAGCTTGTGGTTGTGCGTGCTGACTTGAATGGCCACCTGAAGGCCTTAAAAGACTATTTTCTTTTAGCAAAAGGAGATTTCTTCCAGGTAAAAGATGGAGAGTATCTGTTTTTTTTTTTTTTTTTTTTTTCCCTCATGGCGGTGGGGTTAATCTTTTTTAATGTCACTTGGGCCCCTTCTTCAAACTTTTGATATATCTTATAAGGCCGTAGAACTGATATCCTCATTCAGCTAGTGTTAACATGAATCTGGCCATGGAGAAGAGGAAGCTCTTATTGAAACTTTTGTGGTTCTTTTTCTTTGAGATAATCAATTCACACACTATCTATGTTTTTTATGAACTCCATAAACGGATATCTGATGGTGTTTGTAGCCACTTTGTGATGTTATATATTGCATAACTGTGTTGTGACAAATGTATGACTGAGTGAATCTCATAGAATAGATGTTTGCGTACTTATAATGCATGGATGTTGGTGCAAACTGATTTGTTGTTATGGAAAATGTACCTTCTTTTGCCTACTTCCTGTCTCTATCTCCTACCATATATAGAATTATCGTTCTTATTAATTTTCTATCAAACATGTCACAGAGAAAGTGATCCCAAGAAATTTTATTAGAATTCTTGTTAATCCTCTAGATGTTCAGGAATATTGTGTTTGTTATATCATTAGAGTGTCTAATTTTATTTGAATTCTTGTTTATATCTAATTGTTTTAATTAGACATAATCTCTTGATTCCAGTGTTTCCTTGAGGAGAGTCGACAGTTGATGCGTTTACCACCTCGTCAGTCAACTGCTGAAGCTGATCTTATGGTCCCATTTCAGCTTGTATGTTAATTATGAGATGATTTTCTTGTCAAGTTATTATATACTTTGCCTGGTTAGTTTAAAGCTAGTGGTAACTTGTCGAGCCTAAACTTTTGTTACAAATTCATTTGCACTACTTGCTTTGCAGGCAGCAATAAAGACTATTGGTGAAGAAGACAAATACTTTTCTAGAGTATCCTTGCGGTAAAACCTATGTTTCTATAATTTAAACTCTGTTGCAAATTTGCCTTGAGTTATGTCATGTCTAAACGTTATTGAAAGAATTTGCACTAAGTTTTCTTTCTGCATATCCTAGTATGCCATCATTTGGAATCACAGTTAAATCCTCTCAAGTAGATATACCAAAGGCAAAAGCTTATATGGACGGAAAGTCTGGCACTGCACTATCAAATGCTGCTTCAGAGATTTCTCTTGATGGCTGGGATGGAATTGCTCTTGAATATTCCGTGGATTGGCCCTTACATTTGTTCTTTACCCAAGAAGTGCTCTCTAAGTAAGATTCTAGAGTTATTGTTATACATGATTGCCACTTTTTAACTGAGGAAGTTGGAGCTAGTCCACAAAACTTCCTACCTTTTGTCTTATAGATGATAGGAAAACTAAAAGCCTTTTGAAACGAAGAACTCCAGACACATAAGGAGTTGATAGCTGTTGAACAACCGGTCACTTCTATTGTATACATGTTAACAATGAGTGCACTCCAGGTACTGTAGGGTCTTCCAATATTTGCTGCGGCTCAAGCGAACCCAAATGGAATTGGAAAAATCCTGGGCCTCTGTAATGCATCAAGATCACACAGATTTTGCCCAACATCGCAATGACCGTTTAAACTATTCAATAACTCAACAGCGACGGCAGCGCTTTAGACCAATGTGGCGTGTTAGAGAGCATATGGCATTTTTGATAAGAAATCTGCAATTTTACATCCAGGTCATTGAGATTATTTATGTTCATAATTCCTGGCAATTCTGGTTTATTTAAATTAGAGACATGTTTTTCATTGTTGCAAATTTCATAATACAATGATTGCATAATCATGAAAATCCATTTGCACAAGCTTGTTCTCCAATGTCGAGGAATCTTTTGGATAGTGTTTTCTACTTGGCTGGAATTTGGCCAAAATATGTCAAGTAATAAGGGTTGAAATAAAAGTATTAACTTAACTCATATGGGATAATGATTTGCTTTATTTGCTGTTCTTGATACATTGCCTTATTCATTTCCATAGACATTTATTTATTTATTTCTCATATGTTTCTTAAGTCAGTTGAATTGATTATTGATGAGAAAACTTTGATGTGCTTTATGAAATTCATATGAGTGATAGATGCTCTTAGAATGATGTCAAAAATCAAATATCTTAGGCATTTGGAACAAGCCATATTTACCATCATTTAAATTGAGTTTTGTTTCTCATCGTGGCTTTATCTTTCTTGCTCTAGGTTGATGTGATAGAATCTCAATGGAATGTTCTGCAAGCTCATATTCAAGATTCTCGTGACTTTACTGAACTTGTAGGCTTTCATCAAGAGTAAGTAAACATGAGTTATGTTTGGTAACCTCAACATTGTGCTGATGAATTTGACCTCAACATTATGCTTACAATTTTGAACACTTACAGGTATTTATCAGCATTAATTTCTCAGTCTTTCCTGGACATTGGCTCAGTGTCAAGGATACTGGATAGCATAATGAAACTTTGCCTCCAATTCTGCTGGAACCTTGAGAATCAAGAAAGCAGTGCTAATACATCTGAACTAGAACATATTACTGAGGTACTTATATTTAGCAATCCCTCTTATGCTTCATCTTGTGCCTGCTAGTGTTGCTATTGTGAGGGAGCATAAGTGTTTGAATTTGGTTACTTTTTAACCTTCGAGTTTGAATATCAATTGGGTTGGTCCCATTTATCTGAGCTGTGTACTATTAGAAATGTTGACAAAAAATAATCTGAATCTTGCCGCAGTTGGAAAATCATGTTGAATGCATTTATCTGAGCTGTGTACTATATAAGAAATGTTGACAATGGATGATTTGAATCTTGACACAGTTGGAAAGCCATGTTGAACGTACAGTGATTGAATTCTGTCTTAATTTCTCGTTGAGAAGTTTCACTTTTTTTATGCATCTTAGTAGACATTTCTTCTGCTGATTTCTTTTCTGAAAAAGGTCATTGAACCTGTTGATTCGTCTTATTATTAAATTATCCTAGTTTCTTTAATTAGTATCTCTTCATATTCCATGTGGGAAACCTACTATAGCCGCAACTAATTAAGCAACCAACATGATAAAATTGGCAATTGTCATCAATTATAGGTGTATCATATGGCATTTATAAAGTTATCCTTCTCTTCTTTTAATTTGAAACACGAATTATGTGAAAAGTTAGGGTTTTGCTACCTTTTCAATGGAAAGTTGGCTGGTCTAAGCATTTATAGGTAGTATCACATTGCATAGGGCTGAGACCTTGTAGATCTACTAATACCAGCGTTTGTGGTTGATCATTATGATAAATTATAAGCGCCTACTTTGTATTTTGGGCATATAAATTAAGAAGGGCATTTTAGTTCCTTCACGTGGTGTTAGAAAAGTTATGAGGTCGTCATTCCATAGAATACCTTATTTTATATTAAAAGAGTATTATCACTGCAATTATTCCATGATAACTCTTTTTGTTGATGCCAGTAATAAGGGCTCCTAAGATTGTTTTCATTAAGTGTGGACTAGATTTAATTATCATTTTCATACGAAATGTGGCCTCAATGATCTCTGGATATTTTGATGATTGTTATCCTCTCTAAGCTGCTTGATTGACATTATTTTGCATGACTTGTACACTTCATAATTCCTTTTTACCATTAAAACAATGTTACGCTATTATGCTGCTGGGAGAATTTTATGGTTCTCGATTGACTAATTTCAGGAATTTAACAAGAAATCAAACTCTTTGTATACTATATTACGGAGTAGCAGGCTTGCTGGGAGTCAAAGAGCCCCATTCTTGAGGCGATTTCTTTTACGCCTAAACTTCAATTCCTTCTTTGAGGTAAAAGATATGAGTATCCTTTAGATGCTTTCTCTATATTTACTTAGCCCTGTAGTTTCTGATAGATGGTTATTTTATTCTATTAACAGGCAACTGCAAGAGGAGTGCTGAATGTTGTTAGACCACGTCCAGCAGTTACTGTTTTAAATCAACAATAGCGTTAAATTGTTTTACCATGTGAATGTGAGGGCTGTTGTATGATTAATGTTTGTTTGTTGGAGGAAGAGGGAAATATGTATGTTAATGGTAGTTTGAGACATATTCCAGGCAGCCATCCGTTCTGGATAGTTAGGTGGTGATCACCGCTTGAACAAAATGTCTATTTGCAGCTTGAGAATTATAAGTAGGCATTCTGGTTAGGTGATTGTTTGGTTAGATGGCTTGAAGTTGTGGGTCCCTTGAAAGTTAGATGGTAATTTGGGTAGATAGGTTTGACGGTGCAGTTTGGTTTCAGACTGTTGACTCAACGGTGAATCATCCCATGTGGTTAGCTAGCGCTTGCTCTTCGTCTGTAGCTTAAGCTTGTGGTTGTGGGTCTGCTTTGAAGCTTTGGCCTATTAATTAAGAAGGGGCTTTGGTTGCTGCCCCATTCTCAATTTATCTTGGGATGAATAATTTTCTTTATAAAAATGTGATTTTTATGTGTTTAAAATGAGTTTTGGTGATTAGCATATTTAATCTATAAAATATTTAGTGTTACCAAGTAGACTCTAAATTGTTTTTTTCTTTTCTTTTATTATTATTATTTTGTGAAAAATGGGGCCTAAGCCCAGACTTTTCTTTTCTTTTATTCGTTATGAAGTTAGGTGTTTATTACTTTATTAAGAATTTAAGATTGAGACCCCACGGACAGAGTGTTTAAAATTCAACTTTCTCCTGGACAAGCTCTTGTTCGATACTTTCGAGTTTTCTTATTTAAAAACATAAAGGTCTCATTTGGATCTTGGGATTTTAAATGAATGATTTTGTTGAATCTATAGATTTGGTAAAATCCTTCTTCTGGTTTAAAAAACAAAAAAAAAATGGTTGAAATACATGGATTTTGGCAAATTCTTTACTCTCCAAAAGTCTTCATTTTTTAGGGTTTTAAAATCTCACCTGGTAGTAGGTGAGATTTTGCCAAATTCATTAGTTTTTAATAAAATCATGGGTTTTGTTAATATTTTAATTTTCTAATAATAGCTTTGTCAATAATTTAACATTCAGTAATTACTTTTTACCCTAATTAAAAGATTGATGATATTTTTGAAATTCAAAAAGTGGTTGTGGCAAGAAAGATAGTTAAATGCCTGAAAGTGATCTCTTTTTTAGTCAGATGAAGCAAAGAAGACATGTTTTGGCTCTTTTGATTCCTGACAATTGATTATGTTTTTTTGCTATTTATTATTTTGTAATGTGTGCTTTGTCACACTAATATCAATGATGAAATTTGCTAATGTTTGACAAGTTTTGTATGTTTTAGGACGTGATGTTATTACATTATATTAACATTAGTTTTCTAAATAGGTACGGTTATATTATATGTTTTAATATGAAATTATTTAATTATTGAAGTTATTATGAATGAAGATGGTCGATAATATATTATATTAACTTAGAATTTTTTTTTTTTTACCAAATCACAAAACAATCATTCATTATAATTAGACTTCTTTATCAAATGTAATTCAACTTGTAATTAATTAGATGAAAGTTGAATTTTTGTTGGTTGTGGGTATTGAGAGTAAAGTTGGAAATTATTTGTTAAATCTATAGATTGTATTCATCTAACCAAATATGAGTGCATGAAAATTTGAATCAACAATATATAGATTTTATATTTAAACCAAATAATGGAAGTTATTAAATCTATAGATTTTGAATCCATGGATCCTACAAAATCCCTGGATTTTAAAATCCCTGGATTCAAGCGAGGTCATAATAAAAAGATAAAAAATAGTCCTCCTTGATGAGAAAAGCAGGAGAAACCGTTGTACTTCAAAATGCCTTAGCAAATTCATATACAATGTAGTTGACTAAACAACAAAGNAAAATTTGAATCAACAATATATAGATTTTATATTTAAACCAAATAATGGAAGTTATTAAATCTATAGATTTTGAATCCATGGATCCTACAAAATCCCTGGATTTTAAAATCCCTGGATTCAAGCGAGGTCATAATAAAAAGATAAAAAATAGTCCTCCTTGATGAGAAAAGCAGGAGAAACCGTTGTACTTCAAAATGCCTTAGCAAATTCATATACAATGTAGTTGACTAAACAACAAAGGGGAAAAAATAATAAAAGAAACAAATATTCAAACTCTCTATTTACATTTAGAGCTCTTCAAACCCTTCCTCATCTGCTCCTTCCTCTACCCTCTGAAATTCTCTCCTCCAAGTTTCCATCTGTCATAAATTCACAAACAGAGACACTTCTCAGAACCAAAGACATAACCGCAGAAGAATTTAATTAGCAATAGTTATATAGCTGGCAAGCAACAAATAAACAGTCAAACGTATTTTCATGCCCTTAACCCAAACTGATCAAGTATAAAACAGCCAAAAACAAAATTATCAAGCATGAAGCAGCCTATAAATTATCATTATATTTAACATTTAGAATCAGGTATAGGTTGTTGTACCTGATCATCAGAAAACCGCAGTTGTTCTGCAACAAATAGTATATTCTTGTAGTATCCCGGTGCTAATTCCTTACCCAAACTGCTTGCAACTTCACTGTAGCTAACCATTCCCACCCGAAAACCATTGCTCATGAACAGTTTTTCCATCCATTTCTCTGTGGTAGGCTGCACAAGAGACGAAAAAATTGATGATATCTTCTTCAGGGAAGAAAGCAGCTTAAGTCAAAATCATTACATCCAGAATAAAACAAAATAACCTTGTTCTCAATTTCAGTTTCTGTCAACCATGCAGGCAATTCTCCCAGGAAGAAACATCCATTCATAGCCAAACTACTAATTAGGAGCAAAATCTCTTCAAAACTTGCCAAAGTCATCACAGGCAGTCCCTGCAGGAACGTATGTAAATAACTACCTCATTTAATCATCCTCAGCTAGCAGAATTTGAAGTGATTATAACAGCGAACATTTAATCACCTGAAAGGCCCATATGCTTGGGCGATTACCATTAAAGCCTTTAGAATGCAAAACTTCTTGTATGTTAGACAATTCTAATGGAACATGAAGGTATAAGCAACTTCTTGGGATCTTAGCCCCAACACCTAAGATTTAAAAAAAAAAACACTTTAGGAACATTAACAAGTGAATTCATTATGTGCAATCGTCCAATACTACGGAACAATATAAATACCAAATTTACCACTTCAAGAACCATTAGTAACTTAATATCTTATAAGAAACCACTTAAAACTGGGATACAAACCTTCAAGCTTTTCAGCTGATTTTCTGAATACTCTTTCAGGGGAAATATCAAATATTATGGTCGAATTTGGCCAGTTAAGCCTATAAGGCCGAGTGTCCATGCCGTCTGTCAACAGAACAACCTGCAGGATAATAAAGAGCAAAAGTACTTCTGGTTTCACAATGATCAGAAGTAACCATTCAATCAATACAAAGACTACTAACTACCTGCTTAAGTCCATCGATATGGTTCACTGTACGAAGTAACTTATCATCAATGAACTTCGTTGCAAGACAATAATGGTGTGAATGCTTTTTCATATCCATTTGAACATTAGGAGGAACAAGGCAACCGGCATATGGATCCACAAACAGAGGCTCTGCATAAGCATGCGATTGTTATGTATTTGAATTTGGTATTCCAAAAGTAAACAAAACTCAAAGAAAGCTAAAACATCAAATTTCAACACTCGGAAACACAAACATAGTAGCCTGGAAAAAAACAAAAACAAAATTTGGTGATGAGGAATCATTTAAGGAAGCTGAACTCTAAAGGATGCTTCTATTGAAACTAGGAAGACCATTGAATTTTGCACCAAGTCTGAACACATGCCGTCAAGGGTAACTAAACACTCATAAGGATGAAAGGTTGTCTCAGCTTTTAAGACAATAGAGGCAAAAGAGAAATTCAAAATGTAAGATAAGGACCTACATTTAGCAAGCCTGACACATAAAGATTGGTAAGTACACTTGTATCAAACCTGAAAGAACTGACAAAAAAGAAAAAATTCGATACACAAACTTGTTTAATAATAAAAATATTTGGTTGATAAATGAAAATGTTTTAATTAACTTTTGATATTATGTTGCAATAAACTTTGATAATGGCTGTTATCTTGCCCACCGTAAAGATAAAATTTACAATCATCCCTCAGGTACAAAGATTCAAAATGATTCTCCAAATACTAAATCAATTCTAAAACAAAATGATTACTTAGTAACTGTTCGACAAAATGCCTGATCGAGAAAGAAAACTCAACATGAACCTATAAAGAATGGATAGGCTTGCCTGGTCGGTGGGTCTCCTGAAAACGAAGAGATGCGGATTTAGTAGCTGCTTGGAGTAGTGGGTCAGATTGATTGTTGAGTTTGGCTTTCAACAAGAGGCCATTTTTCTTTATCAGCGTCTTGTCACTGAAGCGTACACTAAAGATGGTATCAACGAACAATGAATTTGAAAATCTTAAGCAGTCCATGTGTTGCAGTGGCGATCTTCACCAATGTTTAAACTTTTCATCCTCCATGGTTACTGTATTTGGACGGGACGAGTCCCTTACGGCTGAACTGGAGCATGAGCTCCATGCACACCACGACTATTTTGTTTCTTTATCTTTTTTGTCTTCTCACGTGGGTGGGCAAATATGACAACACGTGGCAACAAGTAGTTAAAATGAATTTCAAAAGCACCGATGACCGAACATTTCGCTGACTATTTCTGAACTGAATTCTACTCCCAGGACTCTCAAATCAAATCTAAGGGAATGTACCACTCCTCCTTATTGTCAGTAGTAAGAGGGTGACTATCTCTTCAAGAGAAAACGTTTCCATTAAACTACGGATTAGTGTATAATAGTGTGTTGGGACTTGACTTTTGAGATATTATTTCCAGCATTAAGGTATTTAAAAGCTATAAACCATGAGTGCAAAGTCATTAAAAAGTATGCCTCATATTTGAGGCCGCTACTTAACTTTTGGTAGCCACCAGAAGAAAACAAATTGGTTGTCCCAAAACTCCAAACCTCTTCTCACGAATAATATTGGACACATAAATTTTTACGTAAATGTATAAAGTAATTTTATTATAAAATATATTTATAAGAAATTTCCAGTTTAATAAACAAATAATTTATCACATGAATTGGAGGATGAGAAAACTTAGAATTAATAAATTAAATTTGGGAGAATAAGAACCAGTCAAATTTGGCAAACGGAGACTAATGGGTGTATAAAATACAAGTTAAATAAATGCGACGGCTTTATAGTTTATGAAAATACTGGTCATTCTAATTTGGGTGTGATGTGCCTTTAGCTGTGGATTTTATTATAGTCCATCTCCTACCAAACAAAAGGATAGAATCTCCAAAACACCCTTCTAAATTTAGCTGGAAATGAGACTGAAGGGTATAGAAGTTGAAAGTTAGTGGAAAATGTTAGGTGCAGTCATGAGGATAGAATTGCAAATACAAACAACGGCTTTAAATCCCCCACAAATATTACACACCAACACAAACACGAGCTGTGAGAACAAGCAAAACCTCACCAAACACCAAAGTAGGAGGATTTCCTTCGGCAGCTTATCTCTAAGTTCTACACAAATTTCATCCCCTCTGAGAAGAAATGGATCCCAATCTCCAAACCCTTGAAAACTCAGAAAATGAAGAACAAAACCTACTTGCCATTGTCCCTTCGCAATCTCCATTTGCCACTCTTTCGCTTTCCTTTTCTCTATCCAAAGTCCTTCCTAACAACTCCTTTTTCCTTCAACCCAAAATTTCCTCCCTGTTTTCTCACCAACCAAGCAAGGTTAAGGTCCCAACACAAGCCTCCTCTCTTTCCCACCTTTCTCTCTCCTCCTCCTCCGCCTCTCTAGCTCCTACCAAAATCTCTTTTAAGTCCACCATCTCAGCTAACCCTCTCCAAAACCCCCTCACTTTGGGCCCACACCGCCCTCTTGACCCCAACAATGGGGCCGGAATTCGTCGAGCTGCCATTTGTTGGTTCCGTAACGATTTACGTGTTCACGATAACGAATGTCTCAACACTGCCAATAATGAAAGCATGTCAGTCTTGCCCGTTTATTGTTTCGACCCAAGAGATTATGGAAAATCCTCTTCTGGGTTTGACAAAACTGGGCCTTACCGGGCGTCATTTTTGGTTGAATCAGTTTCTGACCTTCGTAAGAATTTACAGGCACGTGGGTCTGATCTTGTGGTGAGGGTTGGGAAGCCAGAAAATGTATTGGTTGAGTTGGCTAAGGCTATTGGAGCTGATGCTGTGTATGCACACAGAGAGGTGTCACATGATGAGGTTAAATCCGAGGACAAGATTGAGGCGGCGATGAAGGAAGAAGGATTTGAAGTTAAGTACTTCTGGGGAAGTACTTTGTACCATGTTGATGATTTGCCTTTTAAGTTGGAAGAAATGCCAACTAATTATGGTGGGTTCAGGGAGAAAGTTCAGGGTTTGGAGGTGAGGAAGACAATTGAGGCTTTGGATCAGATGAAGGGCTTGCCATCTCGTGGAGATGTGGAGCCTGGTGATATTCCTTCTTTGATGGACTTGGGGCTCAACCCAAGTGCTGCAATATCTCAGGTTTGTACTGTAAAATATGGTTTAATTCTTTTTTTTTATTTTTTATTATTAATTGTTTTTTGAATGGATATGCTCGATATATTACTAGTTTTGGTTTGTATATGATGATATTCATGCTCTTCTTAGTGTTAATCAAATAGGAGTAAAGAATTAAAATGTAGATAAAGAAATGCAATCATAAGTAGGCTTTATGCAGCTTGATTAGTTGGAAACTGAATATTTTCATAATGAGAGTGGTTTTCCTTCTGAGTAGTAGGATCTGTGAGACTATGTTTTCAGATTGGTGAAGTTTGATATTTACTAAGAAAATTGTTTATCACTAAGTTATTCCTAGTAGATGTTGTTTACCATGGCACGTATCCTTCTCATAATCAAAGAAATTATTAATCTAATGAGTATCAAAGTGTAAATGTGTCCTTTCCCCAAAAGAATATGGAAAACTGCATTAAGCTATTCTGGATCACAAATTCTTTTGGAACCTAGATCACCAACTAGCCAGAACAAGGATTTAGGTTGGCATATACCTGTAGGATGCTGATGTGTTTGCTTACCCCTTCACCTTGATTTGTATCCTCTGTCTTGAGATCTTGTTGAAAGTTGATTTACTTTCAGTGTTGCAGTCAACCACATATTTGCCGACCTTGGATTTTAGCATAGTTGACTTTTAACAGCGTTATTGATATTCTATAATAGTGATGCTACACATTCAAGCTAAGTATACAAACTCTACTATATAAACTGATGTAGCATTTGTATGTAAACTAAGTATACAGACTCTTTTATTGCCACATCATTGATTCACATATATCGGGAATTCATTGAATCGGTTTTTAATTACAATCATCCATTCATTCTGTACCTAATCAATTTCTGTACAAAGTTGTATAACTACTATTCACTTTCTTATTATCATTCGCATGAAATGATAAATGTTTCATGCCTTGAATTCTGTGACAATATCATCTTTATTGTCTTATAGGATGGAAAGCCAGCTGCCAATTCTATGGTGGGAGGGGAGACTGAAGCTCTGCAGAGGCTGAAAAGGTTTGCAGCTGAATGCCAAGCACAACCACACAAGGGGAGCAAGGATGGCAGCCATGATAGCATCTATGGTGCAAACTTCTCTTGCAAAATATCTCCATGGCTAGCCATGGGATGCATTTCACCCCGTTCCATGTTTGATGAGCTCAAGAAAACTGCTACCAGGTATTCATCCATATAAATTTATTGAATAGTTTATTTCCCTGTAATGATGTTGTATTTGTCAAAATTTTCCTTACAAGTGCTAATCTTGGATGGCATTTTTTGATTGGGTAGTATATCTGCTTCCTCAAACCGGAATGGTGGTGGTAGTGGCTCATCTGATTCTGGGGGCAACTGGTTGATGTTTGAATTGTTGTGGAGGGATTTCTTCAGGTAATTTGATGGACCATATTTGCTGAACTCGCTCCAGAATTGGCATTTCATTTCACTTAATATTTGATAAATCAGCCATGACCGTTTGGCTCAGAAGTCATATATTCATACCTGATGCTTAGTGAATGTCTCATAAGTCATATATTCATATATGATGCTTAGTGAATTTCGTTAAAATGTATCTTTTTGTTCAGATTTCTCTAAAACTTTCACACTAAAGTTTCATTTGTCTATTATTTGTAGATTCGTTACCAAGAAATACAGTTCTGCAAAGAAAGTGGTTGAAGCTGCTCCAGCCACAGCTTGCACGGGCGCCCTTGCTTAAACAAGTTGAGCTGTTAGGCAAAGAAGAAATTGTTTTGGATATCGATTGCTTTTATGTTTCTCAATGAGAATCTAATATGTAGCTGTTAGCTGTTGGAGTAGGGTTATCTAAATTGTGTTTCCTTATCAAATTTGTGTATCGCAACCAAATAAAAGGATTGAATTTGGAAATTGCCTTTTTCTAGTGGTGGCTAGTGCCTTCAATATATATTCTCATGCCCTTTTGTAACAGATCTTTGGATATGCTCTTTATCTTTTGTTAATACCTTCCAATTATTTGGAATGCGTATCTTATTTCTTCTCTCAAAAGCGGATTCGAAATTGATTTATCTTGCAAAGGAAAATTTATTTCATTTGGGGATGTCCATGGACCCGTAATTCGTACAAAATGATCCAAGGATGAATATTTGATCAAACAGGTTAATAAACTTTTATCTAAATTATTTGATTACAATGAAGCAGACATTGGAACAGCAATGACTTCACCATAAGACCCTCAATTCAAATCCCTAACAGGTTGTGAGTGTTTCTGTTGCCGTTTGGGGTAAAAGGATTTTGGGAAACATACAAAAAATATTAAGCATCAAGGATTTGACGTGCAATACAAATGGATGTTATGCTATCCGTAGCTATTCATTCGTGTTCAATTAGTGTAGGAGCTCATTTTATTAAGCATACACATCTAGCAGCACGACCATTATTCCTCAATCCCCCTTCAATCTATACTTAATATTCGTCCAACTCTCACAACATTAATAAAAATATACTGTAAACCAAATGTTTCTGGTAGTAATAAACTAAAATGCAGCACGCAAATCTGACATCACTTTATGAGGCAAATTATCATAAATTTGTGGTCTTCTTTAAATAATTGGATGACACTCAAGGAGTTCAAATACCCTTTGATTGAAGGGAAATACATTGACAAAAAATACACTCATCAATTGGTAATATGGAAAAAAATAGGGATAAGTTTACAGTTGACAAATTTTCTCATATGATTCCAGAAACTTTGAGTGAAGAGAGAACAACAAAAATAACCCAAAGCAACATGAAGTACAGAGAGGTAACCCAAGCCCAAATCCTTGGCCCTCCAAGCTCTGCACCCAGTGTTAGGCGCCTAAACACCAGAACACCAATACAACCCACAGAAGTACAAAAAAATACAAGCAAAGAGAAACTGAGTCCCTCAGCATTTTTTATCGTCAATGGTTCCCTATATGCGATGAAATTGTATGCAGTGTCAATCAGCCATGGAATGCCAATGCCCACATATATATTCACAGAATTGCTACAAAAGAGAATGAGAAACATCAATATCATTTCTCACAAATTTTATTCTGCTTCTGCAGAACAACAGCATTAATTAGCTAAGAAACAGGATATAATCAGCCTTTAAGTAAGAGAAAATATTAATTCAAAAGGGGTCAACGAACAAACAGAGGAAAAATACTACATTTTCTAATTGAAATGAAAAATGTAGACTTCTGCATCTTCTCAGTATTTCCACCAATTCCTGACTACACATATTTTTTTAATTTCAGTTGTCACTTTAAGGTGTCAGTGGGTTGTTACTGCCTGTCAGTGTATGTAAGTATATACCTGGAGTGAAGTTGGATCTTTCATGAAATGAAGGCTTTTACTAGATAATGGGTCTTCAAAACGGCAAAATTACCATCTCATTCCCGGTGTTCATGAACACATCAAGCAGGAAACTTTTGGAGACTGGTTGTAGACTTGCAAGAATTTTCATATTTAAGTTCCATATCCAGGCCAGATTTTTAAATTTTAAAATACAATATTTGTTCATTCTCAAGTACGATGCATAGGCAACAGATAATTTCACACCAACAGGTAAAATTATAAACTCCTACAATTGAATTCCATTTAACAGCTTCAAAGAAGTTTTGGTAAGTATTAATATTAGCAACTATATTACTATTGAAATCTGTTATATAAGTATACTGAAAAATAATATAGGTCTGTAAAGCATTTTCTGAAAACAGAAATATGCAGCAAGACTCTGATAATAAGATTCTAAAAATGAAACCTGCAAGTGATATTTGCTATGGCTGAGTCTGCTGTTATCTGACGTTCAGCAGCAATCTTACTTGCCACCAAATCTGGCCATGAAGTTCCAGCAGCTAATGCTGTAAATGCAATGACATAAGAATTTATTCCTGCAAGAGAACAGGGTACATAAAGAAGAGACACATAGCTGACTAGATTATAAGAAGAATCATATACATCAACCGTAAACAGGAAGCCAGGAATTGTATTCCTAGTGAGGAGGGATACCTGTGACACAGCTTATCAGATCAGTGAGTTGTGTTAAAATGTAAGCTATACCACTGATGAAAATTAGGGAGCAAATGAAGGCAATCCACCCATGAGCAATATGATGAGGAGGCACAAAAGCAAACAGAAGTCTCCATGGCAAAAGAAGAGATTGCCAAAATAGTCTTGCTAGCCTTAGATACAAATTGTTCAATTTCCTTGATTCTTGGTTTACCAGCTGTTTAAGGAAACGGTATCATCATACTTGGAAAAGAAAAAGAATAACAATAATAAATCTAAACAGAACCATTTTGCAGTGAAAACCAGTAGAAATTACATGTACATGTACTTGTAGTCAACTACATATTGTAAATACACATAAATTAAATCAACAGAGTCCCCAGCTCTCTATTATAACAAAATTTTCGTAGTTGCAAGAACATAAAATTAGAAATGTAATCAAGCAAGAGATGAAGTATTAAAGCCTCAAAAGTCTGCCTTATAAATCCACTTTTTCTAAAATCCTGAAATATAAGATGTTTCCCTTGCATTTTTAAATAGTCAAAAGTTGCATTTCAATAACTACTCTGATTGATTTTATGACATTCTACTAGGAAGATGAATAGAAATTTTGAACCAAAAGAGAGAGAGAACCAAGGATAAAAATTATAATAGTTATTCTTGAACTATAGATATGATTTTCTTCCATCAAATTCAGATGAAAAAAACTCAGCACAAACCATGTTACCATAAGTGCGTCCACAAATTGCTGTTTCCATAGTGCAACCACATTAATAGTGTCTAAATTTATCTCCTTATCGAAAATTTCATTGGAGGATTCAGCAACATCTTCAGATCCTGGTACTTTTTCATAAACTGGACCTGTATAATGAGGAATTTTCAGATTGATTAATTTTGAAATTTGGGTGGAGGAGTTTAGACATCCAAGTTCCCATGATACTTTGAATTAAAAAACGACGCATAGGATACTTACAGATGTTACAGTATGTCATTCTTTCGTCTCACTGCCTTAACATCATTTCATATAATTTACGATTATTTTTCTGCTCAGACTCTTACTATGTGCCCAATCACTGTTGGGCCCAATATAACTTGCATGGCGTGCTAATAAAGTTGAACTTTATTTATACCACTGACCATTCAAACCAACGGCACTATTACTGATAAATTTAAAATTAACAAATGAAAGCTGTAAAATGAGAAGGCAAAAGAAGTACCAGAATCAACACAAAAGATCTTCGGATTATTCTAAAAAAAGTGTTTTCAGAGCCTTACTTTCACAATCAGATGTGAAATTAAAAAATTTACTTAGTAAAAAATCCCAGTCCCAGCAAGCCAAATTTTGATGAGAATCAAAATTGTGCCCACATGGTTAATCCTCTCTAACAAATTCAAAAATTTCATCAAAACTTTACAGTGATTCTGAATTAAAAATCATAAATCAAGACAAGACAATTTAGAAGAAAATATAAACCCTTACAGTATCCACTTACCCATGTCATGGCTCCTTCAAGACAACTACCAAGGACTTATAGAATACGCAAGGCTCCATGCATATGAATAATTCAAAGAAGAGAACGCTTGAATGTTGTAATGACTAATTACCAATCATTTCCAATTTAAAGCATCAGCATGTGTGGCTGGTCAGACTGGTACCTGTCCCATTTATGGAATGAATAGAAAAAATATCAACAATGTTCCCAGTTCCATCTTCACCAACTTCAAGTGTTTCAGAACAACCATCATAAACATTGTTCTCATCTTTACATGAAGCTGCCTCTTCAGGCACCCAGTCCTCTGGCCTCTCACTTCTTGCTCTACATGTAGAGAAAAGAAAAAAGAAGCAGATCAGCCAGCACAAAACCTCAATTGCTAAAACAATGAATAGAAACAAAAGCAAAGTAGCATACAGAGGAAGAGATAAGTAAGGCCAACGTTTGTCTTGAGCATAAGCATTTATCAGAAGTAATCCAAATTGCAGTACCGTCAACAAGGCTTCCCAAACTGTAACAACATTTGGAGTCCATACCTGAATCACAAAAGTAAGAACTGATAATTCCATTTTTAACAAGTTGGATGTCAGACATAATTGTGATAATGCATCCTATAAACTTATAAGAGTTACAGACAGATTGGTGAAAATATACAACCAAATCATCATTTACAAGGCTAATAGCATTGAACTCCTCTGATTGTAAGCAACAAACTGAAGGAACAACAATTTCAAGTCACTTTAACCATGGCCAATTTCAATTAGATGCCTGCATATGCTAGTTTGGCATGTATAAAAGCTATTCATGGTGCAGCATACAGTCATTACTGAAATCATTGACCACACAAAATAATAGCATATATTTACATCAGGGGTTAAAATATTAAACAAGAAGTCAATTCATCAATTTCAAATAAATGCCTATTTTTATACAGCATAAATATCTTCAATCTACAAATCCAAAGATATACTCCAGAGGACATTGCTCAAAGTTACCTCTAAAATTATGTACAGCCAGACATAAGCCCAGAAAGACCAAAAGAGCTCTACCAACCAAACTCCTATATCAGATATCTTTTTCAATTCTCCAGCCTTTGGAACAACGACACAAACAGCATGGATAGGAAACAGGTCAAATGCAGCCGAGCCAACAAGCGTTCCAGGACCCAAACCTAGAGATTAAGTAGAGCTTATAGTATGTCAATATATGGGAAAGAGAAGATATTCTGCACTAAAGTTATAGAATACAAGAAGAGACTCTAAACCGCAGATGATTTTCAAATCTAGCAAATATTACATATCACTGAGCAGGATAGGCAAGAATATCCAAAATTTTCAATTTCAACATTTTTACAGAGGAAGTAAAAGAGTGTATAATATAGAAAACAAACCTCCAGCATATAGGCTTCCAAGGTTTCGTATTGCATCAATAGTAGCTAAAGATATTTGAGGGAAGCTAGTTCCAAAGGCCAACAAGGTTATATCTGCAATAGCGTAATTCCATACCTTTTCATATCTAACAATTTCAGCATTAGTGCAAGGATCTATTTCTACTACCCTACACGAGTGTTTCACTATATTCTCCATAGAACGGAAAAAACAAGCTGTTATAGCCGACAATCCAATGAAACAGTAAGCAAGGCCAACAAAATATAAGAAAGCCCGGAATCCATCCCCAAGAGAGGTTTCACCACTGAAAAGCAGGTAGCTATCACATTTTTCATGCCCCAAAATATTGGAAACTCCAAATTTCTTATATACAGAGGCCATCTTTAATCAGCCAACCTCAAGTTGCGGCACAAGTTTGTAGCCAATTGCATAAGCATAAAATCACCTGATATGAGCAAGACGCAAGCAGGTTATTGAAAGTTAAAGTGTGACGCCTCTCAAGCATTTCATCAAACATTTGGTGTGCGTCACCCCGATACTTAGAACTTTTTAGAATACTCTTGTATTTACTAGAATCTTGTAATTAATACGGTAGTTGGTACATGGTAGTTGGTAGTTTGAAGTTAGCTAATCTCCATCGTTGATTGTGGAAGATCTAGACCGTCCATTGTAAGCTCCATTTATTATAAAAGGAGAGGCCTTCATTTAGCCAAATCATCCAAGAATTGTAAAGCATTCTCTCATTAGTAAAGAGTTCTCTTTTAGCATTTCTTGTGAGTGAGTTTGTGTGAGTGTTCTCTTATTTGCAGGGCTAGAAGCTTGAGCGAGCAAGGCTGTTTAGGGCAATCATCCTAACCCCAATCCTTCTAAGAAGAACTCTCGAGGAGAGAAGGACAAGTCCATGGACATGATGGCCTCCATGGAAGCATGGATGATGCGTAACGAGGTGTATGTTGCCGAAGTGAAGGAGCACCTCGACGTCCTCGATCAAAAGATGGATGATGTGGAAGGCATGGTCGAAACCATGGGAGAGTTTCGCCATGATGTTGCCGAGAAGCAACAAGCTGTTGCAGAGTTCCAAGCGGTGCTGTTGGACTCTCTTAGGGCATTATAAGCTTAAGTGGAAGAGCTTTGATCGGGTCTAGAGGAAAGCAAGGGCGATTGGGCGTTTTGCAAGAAGGTGGTGGCAAACAGGGTCGTTACCAATGCTGTACCTCCTGCAAGGGTCGAAGTTCCAAGACTGCGGAAGTACGAGGGAAAGTGGGATACCCAAGAGCTGGAGAATTTTCTATGATCCATGGAGAGGTATTTCGAAGCTATTAATGTCCAAAGTGAGCAAGAGAAGGTGAACATCGCAACCGGCTACCTTGAGGATCATGCTATCGCGTGGTGGCAACTGAAGCATGCTAAGATTGTACAAGGTACATGCATCATCAACACTTGGGACTTGCTCAAGTGTGAGCTCAAGAAGCAATTCTATCCAGGCAACGTAGCATATGAAGCACGGAAGAAAATGTGAGAGCTTAAGCACACGGGGCATATTTCCAAGTATGTGGATGAGTTCTCTAAACTTATGCTTCAAGTTGATAATATGAACTCGAAAGATTTGCTATTCAATTTTATGGAGGGGCTCCATCCCTGGGCACAAAGTGAGCTCCAAAGACGTCAAGTTGCCAACAACTCCACCGCCCTTACCGAAGCCGACACCCTTGTTGGGTTCCACAAGGGCAAACCATCCAAGCCGAAGAAAGATGGCAAGCCCGATTACGACAAAGGTAGGGAAGGGAAGGGAGACAAACCATCTCACCACCGGGAAAAAAGAGACAAGCTGCCTCATAAGAAGGAATGGCGGAAGGATGACAAGAAGGAATACAAGCGCCAGGAGAATTGTTATCTTTGCGATGGGGATCATTGGATCCGAGATTGGCCCAAGCACAAGGCCTTCAATGCCATGCTCGAAGAGAGACAACCTGAGGCACCCGCATTCGAAATCGCTAACAAGGGGTGCCTTCAACTTCTCAATACCTTGAAGGTAAAGCTCACACAACCCAAAGTTCAAGATAAGTCCCTCATGCATGTTGAAGCCACCATCAATGGGAAGAAAGTTCAAGCCTTGTTGGACACGGGTGCTTCCCACAACTTCATCAAAGATAGCGAGGCAATACAGTTAGGCCTCAAGGTGAAGAAATCAGATGGATGGCTTAAGGCGATGAATGTAGAAGCTAAACCACTTGGGGGCGTGGTCGAAATGTTGAGCTACATTTTGGCACATGGAGTGACAAGGTAACATTTTTAGTTGCACCTTTAGATGACTTTAACCTTGTTCTTGGCATGAAGTTTCTCAGGCAATTCAATGCGATGCCCCTACCGCGATACAACTCTATGTGTATCCTTGAGGGAGTTCTATGCATGGTTCCGACAGTGAGCAAGGTCGCACCAAGCAACCAACTCTCCGCAATGCAAATTGAGAAGGGACTTAAGCAGAAAGAAGAGACTTTTCTCGCCATGGTGCATGAGTTGGAAGATGAAAGAGGTGTGGATACCATGGAGCCGGCACCAAAAGAAATATCTCAAGTCCTTGAAGAGTACAAGAATGCCATGCCACCTGAGTTGCCAAAATGCCTACCACCTAGGAGAAAGGTGGACCACAAGATTGAGCTAGAGCCGGGAGCTAAACCACCCGCCAAAGCCCTATACCGGATTTCGCCATCGAAATTAAATGAGTTGCAAAGACAACTCAAGGAACTCTTAGAAGCCAGATTCATCAAGCCTTCGAAAGCACCCTATGGAGCTTCGGTTCTCTTTCAAAAGAAGCATGATGGGTTGTTTCGCTTTTGCATTAACTACCGGGCACTCAACAAGGTAACCATCAAGAACAAATATCCCATTCTACTAATTGCCGATTTGTTTGATCAACTAAGATAGGTCAAGTACTTCTCTAAGCTTGATTTGAGGTCGGGGTATTACCAAGTGCGGATTGCGGAAGGGGATGAGCCAAAGACCGCATGTATGACGCGTTATGGAGCCTATGAGTTCAAAGTCATGCCTTTCGGCCTCACCAATGCCCCTGCCACATTTTGCATCCTCATGAACCACATCTTCCATCTGTACTTTGATCGGTTCGTGGTGGTCTATCTCGATGACATTGTGGTGTATAACAATATTGTTGAGGAGCATGTCAAGCACTTGTAGACAATTTTCCAAGTATTGCAAGAAAATGAGTTGTATGTCAAGCAAGAGAAGTGTTCATTTGCCAAGTCGGAGGTAGATTTTCTCGGCCACAAGATCACAGATGGAAAACTCATCATGGATAAAGCCAAGGTAAAGGCTAGTATGGAGTGAGAAACCCTAATGAAGGTTATCGAGTTACGCTCTTTCTTGAGCCTCGTCAATTACTACCGGAGATTCATCAAAGGCTATTCCACCATTGCCGCACCACTCACGGATTTGCTTAAGAAGACCATAAAATGGGAGTGGATGGTTGATCACCAACATGTCTTTGATTCTTTGAAGAGGGCCATCATGAAGGAGCTGATGTTAGCATTGCCCAACCATGACCAACCATTTGAGGTACATATTGATGCATCTGACTTTGCTATTGAAGATGTATTAATGCAGGATGAATATCTCATAGCATTTGCAAGCCGAAAGCTTAATGATACGGAGCGGCGATACACGGTGCAAGAAAAAGAGATGACCATCGTGGTGCATTGTTTATGCACTTGGCGGCACTATTTGCTTGGGTCCAAGTTCTTGGTAAAGACAGACAATGTGGCAACAAGCTACTTCCAAAGTCAAAAGAAACTCAGCCCCAAGTAAGCTAAATGGTAAGACTTCCTGGTTGAGTTTGACTATGCGATGGAGTACAAGCTCAACTTGGTGGCAGATGCATTGAGTCGGAAGGCCGAGTTTGTAGCCATAAGCAACATACAAGGGGATCTCCTCAAGCTCATAAAAAAGGGTCTCGAGCATGACACATTGGCCAAGCAACTCATCTCTTTAGCTCAAGATGGCAAGACCAAGCACTTTTGGGTAGAAGATGGTCTCCTTTACACCAAAGGGAAAAGGTGTATGTTCCAAAATGGGAGAATTTGTGGAGGAACTTGATCAAGAAGTGCTACGACACCAAATGGGCCGGAAATCCCAAACAAAGGCGCACCCGAGCACTATTGGAGCAGCCTATTATTGGCCACAAATACGGGACAATGTGGAGCAATTTATGAGAACTTGTCTTGTGTGTCAACAAGATAAGGTGGAACACCAAAGCCCCACAGGTTTGTTGGAGCTGTTAACCATACCGAGTAACTATGGGAGAGCATCTCAATGGAGTTCATAATATGCCTACCGAAATCCAAAGGATTTACCACCATCATTGTTGTTGTAGACAAGTTGTCAAAGTATGCCACTTTCATCCCCGCACCAAATGAGTGTACAGCGGAAGACACGGCCAAGCTATTTTTCAAGCATGTGGTGAAATATTGGGGCCTTCCGAAGTCTATCATCAGTGATCGGGATAGTCGGTTCACAGGCTTATGGGGTTGGCATTGCACTTTTTCACAAGTTTTCACCCTCAAATCGATGGGCAGACTGAGAGAGTGAATGCTTTGTTAGAGATATATCTGCGACACTTTGTGAGCGCTAACCAACTTGATTGGGCAAAATTGCTTGACGTAACCCAGTTCTCGTGTAATTTGCAGAGGAGTAAAGCCACCAATAAAAGTCTTTTTGAGATGGTGATGGGTCAACAGCCACTCACGCTGCACACCTTGGGTACAAGTTATAAGGGGATTAGCCCCGCGACATTCAAAGTTGCTAAGTCATGGCATGAGCAAGCTGACATCACACGGGCTTATCTTGACAAAACAACCAAGAAGATGAAGAAGTGGGTGGACAAGAAGCGGGGGCATGTGGAGTACAACGTGTGGGATCTAGTACTTGCCAAAATTCTCCTATCACAACACAAGTCCACCCGACCACTACACAAAGCACTTGTCCGAAGATATGAAGGGTCATTTTCCATAATCAAGAGGGTTGATAATGTATCCTACAAGCTCGAATTGCCCTCTTGGTTGAGACTCTATCCGGTCTTCCATGTGAGTTGCTTGAAGCCATACCATGAAGATGCAGAAGATATAGGATGGGGAGAATCTAAACAGGCACCATTTGGCAACACCAAGATGTGGAGTATGTGTTAGCCGACCGCGTCGTTCAACAAAAGGTTCATCCTTCAAGTCGGGAATACTTTGTCAAATGGAAGGGGCTACCGAAGAGTGAAGCAAGTTAGGAACTTGAAGATGCATTGTGGCAATTCAAAGACAATGTCCAAGAATTCCACGAAGAGTCGATGAGGACGTCTCCGGATTTGGTGGCGAAAAATGTAATGCCTTTCAAGCATTTCATCAAACATTTGGTGCGTGTCACCCCGACACTCTAGAACATACTAGAATACTCTTGTATTTGCTAGAATCTTGTAATTAATACGGTAGTTGATAGATGGTAGTTGGTAGGTGATAGTTTGGAGTTAGCTAATCTCCACCGTTGATTGTGAAAGATCTAGACCGTCCATTGTAAGCTCCATCTATTATAAAAGAGGGAGGCATTCATTTGGCCAAACCATCCAAGAATTGTAAAGCATTCTTTCATTAGTAAAGAGTTATCTTCTAGCATCTCTTGTAAGTGAGTTTGTATGAGTCTTCTCTTATTTGCAGGGCTAGAAGCTTGAGCGAGCAAAACTGACTTAGGGCAATCATTGGGGGATTAGCGCTTAAGGCCGCACGAGTCTGAGGGGAAATAGTCGGGTCGTGACAGAAGGCACATTAGCTAAGGTATCTCAACCCCATCATGATTTTAAAATAATAATTAAAACCTTGAATTCAATGCCTGTTTTACATCAAACTCCCTTTGAAGTCAATCACTTAAAAGTGAAAGCTAAACAGTTATCCCGTAAAGGATATCTCAACATCCCAAATTTAAACTTCAATGTTTTTGTTATAGAATATCACCTTCAAAGAGGTAGTAATTGAACATTTAAGTCTACCCAGAAATATCATTCAAAATTTTAAGCGAAGTCATTTCTTGTCTTATATGCAACAGAACCGAAATAGATTTACTAACTAAAGTCACAAAAAAAATCCATTCTGATCCAAAATACTACGATTTGGTAACACTAGAAGTCAAAGTCTGTTAATTGACAAGCATACGAACAATTAATCTAAACTATTTGCTTAATGACTAGAGTCTAATTGAATTCTTCAAGTAACTATCACAAAACCTCCTCGACAACAAAAATAAAAAATAAAGTAAACCAAAATATTAAAAACAATTTAATTGCTACATTAACACGTTATAACGATATCCCAAACACATGATTCCAAATAACAAACAAGTTTGGAGATCAATAGTTTAAAAAAGCAGATAGGTTGCTGGACTCGCCTTAACTCCGGCTACAGGTAATGAAGTTGTCGCTCTCAAATAATAACCCAAAATAAAAGGGGAAAGATAGGCGGGCATGAGGTTTTTATGAATATGGTGGAGATTTAAGGATGCATCAACTTATTTTGAAATTGTTGGAAAAAAACTCATCAATGCTTTGATCTTAGAGGAACATATGCTTCGTGTTTATACTGTATTTTAATGATGGATGAGGTGAGATTAGCATGAGAGATTCCTCTTCGTCATTTTAATGAAGACCTCATCGCCTGCGCTCCTCATGGTAAATCCTAGGAAAATTCAACTTGTTCGACTAGAGTTGGTCAAGGATTGGTCCCAAGCAGACCCGGGCTTGGGCTCGTTTTGGACTAGTCCCATTTAGACCGATTCAAAGAGAGTTGTTTCGGTCATTTTGCGAACATCAAAGAAAATTGGAAAAAAAAGGCGTTTTGGGGGCAGGGAGTGCATTATATGTTGCTGCATTCAGTTAAAAGCTAAAAAAAAAAAAGTGATTCGTGGTGGATGGGAAGCCACTACGTTTTGGGATGATGGAATATGCTCTGATAACAGGCTTAAGATGTGGGGCATTTCCAGATGCGAAAGAGCAAGAGAGAATAACGAAGAGTAGGTAACTTGCCTAAAAGGGGAAGACGTCTATTACGGGAAGTGATTTAGAGGAAAGGTTAGGAGAAGGTAGGTATACCTCTTCAGAGAGGTTCAAGACGTGTCTGGTATGATTCGTGCATTCGATCCTAATGGCTTCTGACTCAACAAAAGCCATTAATATGGATTGGGTGTAGTTTGCAAGCAACATGGACTTCTTTAATAGTTATTCGTGGGGACGGATATCATTTAAGCTAACCATGGACTCCCTGCATGGAAAAGACATGGCGATAAAGCATCGTCAAACTGTTGAGAAAAATAGACCAAGCACATACAATTTGTTTGGGTTCTGATGGGCAATGCAAGTAAATATTAATAGCTTTTTGTTATATTTTTTTTCAATTATATGTGTTTTAATTATGATATGGACTATTTTTTTATAATATAGGCTTGGATGTATAAAGTCATCCATGTCCTAGCTAAGGCGGGGGGAGGAAGAAGACTTCGAATGAGCGATCTCAATTTCCTAGGATGTTGCGATGGCATATTGAGAAGTGTACCCATTGGGATTACGACAAAATAGACATAGAAATTCAAGCGACTTGGGTAAGATTAAAGGATTAATCTTTTGAATATGCGCTTGCTTTTAAATGTGGCTTAAATTTGATTGATTTTTTTTCTTATTGCAGGGAGTTGTATGTCCCTTCCTCACCCCTACTAGGGGCGAAGCGCGAGAGGAGTATGTTACATCATTCAAAGCACTGGACGATGCAATAGATGAAGAGATAGAACGCTTAATGCTGGACCTAGAAGGGGTCACACATGTGAGTGCAGTTGCAGGGCCACTACTTGAGAATATTATTGACGTCGAAGATAATAAAGCTCCAATCAGCGGGAGAGAGGAGGATGAAGAGGTTTGTACGCCTCCACCCAATTGGCAAACTGGTACAACAAGTACCACTTTGCCGAGGCGTCGGGGTTGAGAGAATTAGGTGGTTGACCTCATAAATGGTTTGTTTGAGAGTTTTACAATAGCCATTTATGAGAGGTTTGAGAAGATGGAAGAGAAGATGAAAAGGGTGGACGAGAAAGTTGATAGGGTGGAAGAGAAAGTTGGTAAGGTATTGAAAATGTTTGAAGTGCAACTTGAGCATAAAAGAGAGAGCCGAAAAAGTAAGCACATAAAATCTCCTTACAAGAGGGTGAGGAGGAAGTGGGCAAGTGAAAACGGAGGAGTTAAAGGTCGATTTGTATAGGTCAATAAATGAGGAAAAGAAAAAACTTTTTTATACCTATTACAATGATTCTGGAAGTGATGGGCGTGTGAAGTGCATGACCGGGGATTATCCCCAGGAGTGGTTTGAAAAGATGTTGACAATAGGCAAGTGGCTCGACGACTCGATGAGTTATTTTCCCTTATTTTTGCTTATGTTTTCCATGAGGTATTGTATACTTATCATGTTGTTTTTGTTTGATGCAGCACCTTGATGAGGTATTGACACTTATGAGGCTACGATAGAGAAGCAATGGTGATATTTTGTATCCACACTATGCCATCATTGATATGGCCTTTGGCCAAAGGCTAATAACTACATATGACACTTTAATGAAAAAGGCCAATGGTGAAGGTGTAACAAGGAGAGGCAAGCGAAAAAGATTGGCCACAGATGACCTCGATGGTGCTCTTGATGATTTTCAATTTGATGAGAGGATGATACGGTATGTACAGGGGGAAAGACCTAAATATGACAACAGTTGGGCAAACGTTAAAAGAGTATACTGCATCATGAACATTAAGCATATGCATTGGATAACCGTCGTTTGGGTACTAGAGGAAGGCTTGCTACAAATCCTTGATTACAACTTGAGTATTTATCGAGAGAGACAACTGGAGACAAAGTTACAACCATTGTGTATATTATTCTCGCGGGTATTGAGCGACAGCTGGATGTTTCAGCACTTAGGTGATGAACTACAGATATGAAAGTGGCCACTCAAGCACCTTCCTGTCCCGATAAATGACTCGAGGTAAATTTTGTATAAAACTTACATAATACAATTGTTTTATAAGTTGATTCTAATGTTAATGTCTTCCTCCTATTGTAGTGCTGATTGCGGGACATATGCATTAAAAATTATTGAGTTCGACATGACCAACACCCCAATGGACTGGTTGAATGACGAAATAATGAGCAACTTTCAGGAGCATTTAGCTATTGAGTGCTTCCATGGGCATATGGATCCCTTTTGACTGACCAGAACTCAATCCAAGTCATTATTGATGCTGTCATCAAAAGGTATAGAAGTTGGACTTAGATTTTTGTAGTTTATGTGAAATGCATTTCTTAGTGGGTTGTTTTGAATTTGATCAACTAGTGTTGTTAGGCATCAAGCTGTTGATACTTGGGTTGTGGTGTTATGTATGCTTTGTAGCCAAGGCTAGGGCTAGATAATGTTGGAAGGGGTGCTATAGAAGAAGATGAAAAGGTTGTTGCTGTTGCTACTGATGCTAAAGGTGTGTTGAATAATTGTGGAGGATGGGGAAGTGTCTGAAGAGAATGATGAAGAGGGAGGATGGAGGCTATCGGTGCAGCTTTTATTTTGGGTGTATATAGAACATTTGTCTATTGTATATATTGTTGTAATTTAATGTAACTGACACATTTCAGATTTGTACAAAAGCAATTCAGTATTTCATTCCCTCTTTTGAGTTTGAGTTTATTTAGTATTCTTGTGAAATGGCATTAATGTGTTGATGCAATTAAGTTGTCAAATTCAGGAAAAAATATGGAATTAATATGTGTTGGTAATTTTAGTTTGTCAAAATTCAGGAGAAAAGCTGGAAAAAATAAGTGTTGCCCATGATCGCTTAGGTGACTATATATATCGCTTAAGCAATCAAGGGTTTTCTATATAGGATCGCTTAAGCGAGATGATTTTGATTATGCTTTGGACTTGATTGCTTAAGCGATCGTTATTCGCTTAAGCGACCAAGGCTAAAAGTTAAGAATTGCTTAAGCGAGACCATAAATTGCTTAAGCGATTGTGCATTTGGGATGATCTTGAATCTGCCTTAGACTTGATCGCTTAAGTGATACTAAATCGCTTAAGCAACCAAGGCAAAAAGTGAAGAATTGCTTAAGCGAGAACATAAATCGCTTAAGCAATCGTGCATCTTGGATGATTTTGATTTTGCCTTGGACTTGATCGCTTAAGCGACTAAGGCTAAAAGTGAAGAATCACATAAGCGATACATCAATCACTTAAACGATCATGCATTTGTGATGATCTTGATTCTGCCTTGGACTTGATCGCTTATGCGATCCTAAATCGCTTAAGGGACCAAGGCTAAAAGCGACGAATCGCTTAAGCAAACAATAAATCACTTAAGTGATCGTACATTTGGGATTATCTTGATTTTACCTTGGACTTGATCGTTTAAGCGACCAAGGCTAAAAGTAAAGAATCGCTTAAGCGATCATGCATCTGGGATGATCTTGATTTTGCCTTGGACTTGATCACTTAAACGATCCTAAATCGCTTAAGCAACCAAGGCTAAAAGTGAAGAATCGCTTAAGTGACAAATAAATCACTTAAGCGATCGTGCATCTGAGATGATCTTGATTTTTCCTTAGACTTGATTGCTTAAACGATCGTAAATCACTTAAGTGATCGTGCATCTAGATGATCTTGATTCTGCCTCGGACTTGATCGCTTAAGCGATTAAAGATCACTTAAGCGACCAAGTGTAAAAGCGAAATATCGCTTAAGTGAGAACTTAAATCACTTATGCGATCATGCGCCTGGGGTGACTTGATTTTACCTTGGACATGATCGCTTAGGCGACCAAGGGTAAAAATGAAGAGTCGCTTAAGAGATCTTGATTCTGGCTTGTACATGATCACTTAAGCGATTATGAATGGCTTAAGCGACTACAGCTAAATATATTGGATTGCTTAGGCGATACCTGAAATCGCTTAAGCGATCCTGTATATTCGGATGATCTTTATACTGCCTTTGACAAGATTGTTTAAGCGATAACATACATCGCTTAAGCAACCAAGACTATATATACAGGATCACTTAAGCGATGATCGCTTAAGCGAAACCATACATCACTTAAGCGATCAAGCCTAATTTACTTTGGTAGTTTAAAAGCATTAAAATTTGTATTATATAGAATCATTCTATACTTTACTATTTCTTTTTCATGTTTATCTACACACGTAAATAAATTAGTTTAATTAAAATATAATTTAAAAAAATTGATTAAGTGATATAAATAATCAAATCAGTTGACACAAGACAGATAGTGGTCCACTGAACTAATTGTACAGTCACAATTCAAGCTTATTTCAATCTATTCCCCCCACATCGTACAAGATTTGATTGCATTTTGGTTAGAAAAAAGAGCACAATAATTTTTCCCTAATACACCATCCATATTTGTGAAATGAGGTACGTTTCTACTAACGTGTCACACTAGTGCACGATGACATTCATCCATATATCATACGGTTGTAACCTTAATATATGTTGATGGAATTAGGTTGCAAATAATCCTTCTTGATTAGCCTTAATATGTGTTAATAACTAATGTCGCTTAACATTAATGTTATTAATCATGTGATATTGTGAACGTCCGAAGTTCACATTAACGTCACTTAATATGGGGCTGACAAGCTATTTCAGGCAAAAAAAAAAAAAAAAAAACCGCTTAAGCGATCTTGTTAAAGGCATAATAAAAATCATCCGAATATACTGGATTGCTTAAGCGATTTCAGATCTCACTTAAGCGATCCAATATATTTACCCTTAGTCGCTTAAGAGATGCACAGTCGCTTAAGCACGTAGAAGCTAGAATCAAGATCACTTAAGAAATTCTTCACTTTTACCCTTGGCAGATTAAGTGATTTACGATCGCTTAAGCGATCAAGTCCAAGGCAGAATTAAGTCACCCCAGGCGCACGATCGTTTAAGCGATTTAAGTTCTTGCTTAAGCGGTGTTTTGCTTTTACACTTGGTCGCTTAAGCGATCAAGTCCGAGGTAGAATCAAGATCATCCAGACGCACGATCACTTAAGCGATTCTTCACTTTTAGCCTTGGTCTCTTAAGCGATTTAAGATTGCTTAAGCGATCAAGTCCAAGGCAAAATCAAGATCATCCCAAATATACAATCGCTTAAGCAATTCTTTACGTTTAGCCTTGGCTGCTTAAGAGAGTTAGTATCGCTTAAGCGATCAAGTCCAAGATAGATTCAAGATCATCCCAGATGCATGATCGCTTAAGCAATTTATGGTTTCGCTTAAGTGATTCTTGGCTTTTAGTTTAGGATCGCTTAAGCGATCAAGTCCAAGGTAGAATCAAAATCATCCCAGATGCATGATTGCTTAAGCAATTTAGTGTTCGCTTAAGCGATCTTGTGTAGAAAATCTTTGATCACTTAAGCGATATATATAATTGCCTAAGCGATCATGGGCAACACTTATTTTTTCCAGCTTTTCTCCTAGAATTTGACAAACTAAAATCACCAACACATATTAATTCCATCTTTTCTCCTGAATTTGACAACCTAATTGCATCAACACAATACATTAATGTCATTTAACAAGAATACTAAATAAACTCAAACTCAAAAGAGGGAAAGAAATACTGAATTACTTTTGTACAAATATGAAATGTGTCAATTACATTAAATTGCAACATTATATATAACAAATAAATGTCCTATATACACCCAAAATAAAAGTAGCACCGACAGCCTCCATCCTCCATCTTCCATCTTCATCATTCTCTTCAGCTACTTTCCCATCCTCTACAATTATTCAGCACACCTTCAGCAGCAGCAGCAACCTCTTCATCTTCTTCTACAGCACTCTTTCCAACATTATCAAGCCTTGGCCTTGACAACAAAGCATACATAAAACCACAACCCAAGTATCAATAGCCTGACGCCTAACAACACCAACGGATCCAATTCAAGACAATCCAATTATTCAAGACAACCCAATAAGAAATGCATTTCACATCAACTACAAAACTCTAAATCCAACTTCCATACTTGATCTTATATGCGGATCTTACGGTAGGTTGTTTGCTTTCTTGCATCTGATCGATTCGAACCTAATTTTCTGGGTCTGCATGTGATCGATTCTAGCAACTGCTTCTCTTGTGGCTAGGTTGCTTGCAAATAGAGTACTTATTCATCCTCCGGGGAGCCTCACAGGCTGATGGGATACGTTTAACTCTTTTTCTCCCATTTTCTTTCTTCTTGAATGGCGGATGGATGATAATGTCAAGCAACTCTGACAGCACCACCCACTGCTCTTTTGGAGGAACTAGATATACTGTTTCCGAATAAGCTAGCATGTAATGGTTTGCCATAAAGAGATGGGAGCAAAGTTGCATGTAAATTCTTGAACCAAAATCCGGCTTCCGTTGGTATTTCAGTGTTGCTAGTGCATGAGGATAAGGTAAACATTGAATGTTAAGCACTTTACAGCTACAAGTTTTACTCATAAGGTTAACTAGGGTATCCAGACAATATTTGCGCGCGGTGAACTCTTGAGCATTGAGAGGATAGGCAAATGGTGCCTTTGACAGTTCCATATATTCTCACAATAATTTTTCAACTGACAGAACAATGGTTGTGGTAAAATTATTTGACTCCGTACGACGCTCATGGAACCATCATGACAATGTCCTCTAGATTGCATCAAAAAGGGCAACTATTGGAAATTCTCTTCCTATTAACAACTTCGAATTTATGGACTCGAATATATTCATGGTCATAACATCGAACCTTCTTCCAAGAAAGTAAGCTCTACTCCATCGCTTGAAACCAACATCATGCTCAAGATATTTAGCAATTATATCATCTTTGATTTGGATTTGCTCGAAATGCTCCTCGAACTCATCAATTGGATAAGCTTTTGCTGCCATATAGTATGTTTGAAGAAGGCCAACACACTTAAACTTTTATTTTATGTTATCACCAAGGTGCCTCATACAGAATCTGTGATGTGATTGAGGGTAAATAGTGGCAATCCATTTTTTTATAGAGTTATGCCTATCGGATATTATGCATAACTCGTCACTGCCAGGCACTATCGTAAGTAATTACTGAAAAAACCAAGTCCACAACTTGTCATTCTCACAGTCAACCACACACCATGCAATGGGATATATGTGATTCTTGTTGTCCTGTGCAGTGGCCACCAACAATGTACCTCCATACGTTCCCGTCAAAAAGCAACCATCAATAGCCAACACATTTCTCATGTTTACAAAACCCCTTATAGCAGCATCGTAAGCAACCAAAAAATATTTAAACCTCATATTCTTGTCTAACTTCAAAGTCGTCTTGCTACCTTGGTTTGTTAACTCAAGCATATAATGGTACGCTTCTAATACTGCGTACCTGTGCCCCAGTGTGCCCCTCACAAAATCTTATGCATGTTTTCTCCCTTTCCAGCATTTCTAGTAACTAACAGCGCATCCCAACTCTGTGCACACAAGTCTCTGAATGTCCTTAGGAGAAGAATCTTTCCCTTCAACAAACTGACTTTTGACAAATTGTCCAATAACATCAGTGGGTGCTTGTCGATGCTCACCTGAAATATGTCCCAACCCACATGTGTGCTCACGGGTATATGTGCTAACAATAAATTTTTTAGACTCCGCCAACCTTCTACAATAAACCCGCCACTTGCATTTTCGGTCACGACATGCAACCGTCACTACCGATGAATTAGACTTTTTGGTGATGAACTAAAAATTACCTCTCACAGCAACAAGTTTTAGCTTCCTCATCACTTCTTCTTTGTTGTCAAATAAATACCCTACGCGCAAGTCTGATCCATCAGTAAAAACATGAGTTGATTCACTACTACCCACAATTTCCACCTTTGAACCTGCATAAAGGACTATAGTCTTCTCTTCCTCACAAACTACACCTTCTGCATAATCTGTATTTATAGGAATCTCTACATTTGCGGGAACATGTACGAGGTCCTCCTCGTCAATATTTTCATTCTGCCCCACATGACCAACCTTTTCTACAGTGTCTTCGTTACCACCAAAATCATCGCCTACTCTTGATTTTTCAACTAAAAAATCAATGCCCTCGTAGTTAAATTTAAAATCAGCATTCTCTCTACCAACTTCCTTGTTATCCCCTTCCTTTGGACCAACTTCCTACGGCTCATGTACAAAAGAAACCATTAAAATCGACCTCGAACCGTTATCGCCCATATCAACCATATATAACTTCACACCTTCATCCGACTTTAATATAGTAAGAGGTATCTTATAATGTTTAGGAACTTTGCTTAAAACATACTTCACAACTATATCACTATGTGAGCAACTCAAATCACCTCTTTTAATTATTGCATCAATTAACTCATCAAAACTAACCTCTATGCTCACAGTAATTGGTATAACTTCTTTGCTCTTCCCAATCCACTTCCAGCATATTTCTTCCTCCACCCACTCACCAAAATATTCAACACCCAAAACAACTTGTCCCATGTCTAATAATAGCCAAGTACCTATAATGCCAGAAAAACAAATTATTAACTGATGTATTAAGAGTTGACAAATTTTAAAAAGCATCTGCAGAGTTGCTTAAGGGATCTGGTGTATCGCTTACTAGATCTCTTAAGCGATCCATTATATCGCTTAAGTGATCTAGTATAAATAAGTCTGAAATCTTAAGCGATCTTCTGCCATTTACCTGATTGCTTAAGCGATCTTCTACTATATCCCTGATCGTTTAAGCGATCTGTAATCTGCTGTATTATACCAGACATACTAGATCGCTTAAGCAATACACCAGATTGCTTAAGCGATCCATCATATCCAGAACACATTTTCAGTCATCTCCACCAACAATCAGTGCTACCACCCCCTAAACCCAACTACCCACAATGCAAGAAAATATTCAACAAATTTCACTCCTTTCAACTTGCATTACTTCAAGCACAACCCAATAACCTAAACAACTAAATCAAAATCATAACCCAAACCCAATCCATCATTAAATCGAAATATAAAATGCAAAGAGGAGATACACATACCTGGACGAAATGTCAGGAGGAGGAGGTGGTGGATCTGTGGCGAAGAAGATGTTAATGGCAGAGGAAGAAGAAAGTGTTAATGGCAGAGGAAGAAGAAGATGTAGACGAAGAAGAAGATGCAGACGAAGAAGAAGATGTAGACGAAGCTTAGGAGAAACAGCAACCAGGGGAGGGATGCGTTAATGGCAGGAGGAAGAAGAAGAAGGTGTTTGGGTTTGTTTGCAAGAATTTCGGCTCTTTTGGGACATATTATAATTTTTAAAAGATTGCATAATACTTCATTAATCCTAATTAACCACTAATCATGTCTAATCAACCTTAATCAATAATAAGGCTATTTACTTAACACTTTCAAACTACATAGCTTTTTAATTAAATTTGAACTTGATTTGATCTTTTAATAAAATACCCCGATAAATCCCTTTCGTTGTATGATATATTTTATTAATTCACCACTAATAAAATCCATGGTCACGACCAGCCCGTCCAAAATATGAACGTGGTCAATTAAGATGCCATTTTCAATGATTGATTAGTCCTATATCACTAACACTTGGCTTGACAACCCACCAAAGCCAAGCGATCTTTAACTAGTTAATAGAAAATCATATTGAAGAACTAATCCAAATCAGTTTAGCATAATGAAGTTTTATATAAAAAAGTGAAAACAATAGAGTAGGCAAGGATCACGTGTGACAATGATGTATAGTTTGTTTTTAGTCCGAAAACAATTCAAGATATTTTGCTAAACAAACAATTATGTAATGTACAATTATTTGCAAATCATTTGCTTTCGTTAGCCCTTAATAGTAAGGGTGTTCAAAAGAACCGGTTGGAACTGAAACTGGCGGGTACCCTGAGTTTGGTTTTGGTTCCTACCTAGAACCAATCGTCAATGGGTAGGTTCCGGTTCCAAATTTTTGGAACTGTTACTGTGCGATTCCAATTCTGGTTTTGGTTCCTATAGTTAGGAACCGAAACTAGAAATTAGAACCAGGAACCAGGAACCGAGACTAATATAAAATAAAATTAAAAATTAGGGGGGTTAATAAAAGCTTTTGTAGAAAAAATAATGTGAATACATTTATATTTATATTTCATAACATTTAAAGTAAGTTGGTTTGACTTTTGAGAATCTACCTTTACAAAGTAATGGAGTTTGTAATTTTGAATTTTGAATTTTGAATTTTGAATTTTGAATTTTGAATTTTGAATTTTGAATTTTGAATTTATAATTTGTAATTTTATTTTTGTTAACAAGTGCCAGGTTGGGGGGGTATTTGTAAGTTTTTAAGGGTTTTTTTGTCATTTTAAAAACTTTTAAGGGGTCATTGTAATTTTATAGGGTACCCAGAACCGAAACCGGAACCGTTGTTACAGGTTCTGGTTCTGGGTACCTAGGAACCGGAACCGTCGGTTCTGGTTCTGATTCCGGTTCCAAATTTCAAGAAACCGTCGGTTCCGGTTCCGGTTCCTTCAAAAAGTGCAGAGTACCTGAAACCGAACACCCCTACTTAATAGACTCTACCAGTCAACCAGCATTTTATATTACATATAAGTTGATTAATTAATGAAATAAACAAATGAAGGTTGGTAAAGGGTAAGTGTAACACTTCAAAACATTACACATCTCAAGACACATGACCTTATTAGCCATTGCCTATTTGTCAGACATCCTATTATAATCTTTTATTATATTCTATAGAGTAAAGGACATGTTCCCACTCAAAAGATTAACGAAAACCCAAGTTTCTGCCCTCGATTTCATTTATTTCAGATACCCACCTTTAAATTAATATTGTTAATGATTTTTGGGTTCTGACCTAATATTGAGAATGTTATTATCATGCTGCCCTTACCAATAAATTACTTTTTAACCCAAATAGATTTGGATTTTTTGGGTAGTTGTAAGGGAGGGGAAAATCGGGAGAAAAGGCTCAGATCCAACCAAAATAGAGGCGAACGAGTCTAAGGGATGGATGGGTTTTGTCAGGGATGAGTGGGGGAAGCTAGTGGTCATGACGGTGATGTTAAACGGCGTTGGAATCCGGCTAGATCTAGACTTTTCCAGCAATCGTGAGGGAGGGGAAAATCGAGGATAAAAGGCTTCGATTTGGCCAAAATGGAGGCGGAAGAGGTTGGGGGATGGATGGGTTTTGTCAGGGATGACTAGGGGAAGCTAGTGGTGGTGGCAATGATGTCAAATGACGTTGGAATCCAGTTAGATCTTGATTTTTCCAACAGCCGTGAGGGAGGGGAAAATCGTGGAGAAAAGGCTTAGATCCAGCCAAAATGGAGATGAACGAGATTGGGAGATGGATGGGTTTTGTCAAGGATGAGGAGGGGAAGCTAGTGGTGGTGGCGGTGAAGTCAAATGGCGTTGGAATCAGGCCATATTTGGATTTTTCCGACAGTCGCAAGGGAAGGGAGTGATGAGGGGTGCTTGTGAGAGAAATTTGGGATGTAAAGAGTAATTTTGAAATTTTCATTTTTATTTAAGATTTAATACAATTCAAATGACCATTTTACCCTTTCACCGTTACGTTAAATGATTTTTTGTTAATTTAAAGGTGAGAATGTGGAATAAATGAAACCTGGGGTGGGAACTTGAAATTTTGCCAATCTCTGGTGGGAACTCGGAACATGACGTTTACTCTATTCTATATTATATTGACTTAAAAAGATCTAATGATCTATCATGTAGCCAGTAGCCACTGATCTCAATTGAAAGCATGCTTTGTGTTTGAGGGTTTTTTCCAGTACTGAAGATAACATTACATTGAAGAATCACCATATAAGACTATGATTCATCATAAACAATTAGGGGTTTCAATATTTATTGGCACAGTGATCCAGTGACTTATTATCATTTTTTAGCCTTTTTTTTTCTTTATATATATTGTCCAATTACAAGCGCAATTGGTTACTTACATGGCCAAAAAATGATTTCCCATACTCCACTATATTAATTCTCTTCTATATGTCTTAACACATCAACATCGTCATACAGCATCACCTTCAACACCTAGTAAAAGCAGATTGAGGCTTAAAAGCCGACAATGCAGAACTCGACTTAAATACACAGCTTATACATAGAATTCAATATATCCTCAGTACAATATCTACCGACTTGTTATATAAATTGCAAATTTCATGATACTGTGCTCTAAGGGGGCAATACAAACCTGTCAAGTGACACTAGCAAATAATTGAAAACAGTAAGTTCACCGAAAAACAAACACATAAGAAAGAGCATCATGACGTTATCCAAATTCTAAACTCACCTCCGCCCTTCAGCTACCACCCCCTCAACTAGTATGTAGTATGTACAAAAACATCTAGGGACTAATGCTCATTTCACCAGCGAGTTTAACCATCATAAAGTGTAATAGGCTGTTCTTCCATTAGGCTAAAAAGCACCGACTGAGAGCCCCAAATGCAGATGTAATAGATCATAAAGGTACACTTAATGATACTACCGCTATATGACCAAACTCTAGACACCAATTTGCATTATATTAAAGCATGTGATACATAAAACTAAATATTTAATCAGTAACCAAAATTTCGATATAACATAAACTAACAAAGATCAACGAACAATCCAAACAAGTCCACAGGGTTTGATTGCAGAAAAAGAAAAAAAGAAAACACAGGTCCTAGAATGAGTAATCCAGATAGATATTCTGAGAAAATACTGAAATTGATCTTTAGTCTTCCTCCTCTCCCTCATTCTCGGCAATATTGAAGTACCGCAACTCATACACACTTCGGTCCTTGCTTGATGCAATCACCCGAAGCCAATCTCGCACATTGTGCTTCTTCAAGTACTTCTTAGTCAAGTACTTCAAATACCTGGAAACAGTAAAAAAAGTGGTGCAAAATTGTCAAGCACAAGATAATTAAAATGATATGTTAGGTATACATATGCAATATTAATAAGGCACCACAAGTAATATGTAACTTTTGAAGGATTGGCATGTTGACAATTTCTATAATAGCTTTCTAATAGATTAAGAGCTTAAAGTCACAAGTTCTTCAGAAATTTAAGTTGTTTGGTTGCATCACAAAAGTGATTATAGGATTATAAATAAGCTATTTTATGCCTACAAGGAAAAGCTCAAAATTTGAAAATTATTGTTGAAATTTAAAAAATATACCCCAACTATATAATGAATTCAAGTATTCTTATTTATGTATATCAATTTACGCCAACAAAGCTCTTTTACACTTTTCTAATTAAAGAACTAACAAATTTTCATAAAAGCTTCATTTTGTAAGCTCAACTTCAAAAAGCCATATCAAATGGACCTTAATAGCCTTCTCCTACCTTGAAATATCAAAACTATCATCACAATATCTGCAATGAAAATAATATAGTACAAGCTACTAAGCAAAATCATCTCACTGCTAGCCGGATATCCTTACCACAAAAATTAAGAAAAAATTTCACATGCAGAAGCAAATATCCATATGCAATCAAACAACACCAATAACCACTACATGAACACAAGTGCCCCCAGTAGTATCCATCAAAATCTTGTTTTCTAGGTTCCTACAATACAAAAGTGGTTCATTCTGAATGTGACCTTAATGGAAAGTAAAAGCAATTGCATAACTTAATGTAAAAGGATATGCTTAGCCGCCATATCAAATGCTAATCTAATGAAACGACCACTTAAAAATCTGCTTGCGAGTTTGTTTCAATAAAAGATATGGCTTGCGATTTGATAAATCCCCAACGTGCAACTTTCAAATTTCACTAAAAAGGAGCAAATTGTTCAACAACTATTAAAATCAAAACTAAAAATAAAATCGCTACCAATTAGCAGATCCATTTCTCTAATCAAATCACTAAACAAGACACAAGTAATTAGAAAATGGTAGTGACGCTTCAACATCTTTAAGAAGCATAGTAGATTTAAATAACAAACAACTAAGTACGAAAATACCTTTTAGAGAAGTTGCTGTCGGATATGACAGTGATCTTTGTCTTCTCACGTGTAACGGTCACGGAGTCACCAAGAGCACCAGCCTTGCCACCGACCTTGATCCGCTCCTGGAGGAACTTTTCGAGAGAGGCGATATCCATGATTTTATCCTCCACAGGCTTAGCGCAATCTATCACGAACGTCGCTCCCTTCTTCTTTCCCTTGGCTCCTGCTGCTGCTCCGCGACTCATTTTCGCTTCTCTTCTCGCAACTCTAAATCAACTAACCAACAAGTGCTCTATTGGGCAACTGTGGCTGTGTTAAGAATGAATGAAGATATAAGGCGGGCTACGAAAGAATTGGCTGACTCTCTAGGGTTTCGGGTTTTATATCGACCAAGCGACGTCGTTTAACTTTTTTTTTTTTTTTTTTTTAATCCACTCTAATCTTTTGGCTTTTTTGCTGCGGTTATGAGAAGGGTTAAAATGACGCCGTTTAGACTTTAGAGGTACTTTCCGAAAGCACGTCACCTGGCGGAAGCGTAGAATACTAGAGTATGGTACTTCCCGAATAACACCAGTCTATTACAATCTTACCGAAATTACCCCCACTTGCTTCTTATGTTGTAGCTAGTAAAGTGACTGGAAATGAGATATGGAAGAAGATCTCAGCGACGCCGTTCCATGCTCTTCCCTTACCGTTGATTCCATCCTTCGTGTCGGAACGGTAACGAAAATCAATAGATTATTTCATGATTCTAGTTCAACCTTAGAAGCACCAAACCCTTGCTACTCAAAAATTATTTTGATTCCTTTTTCAGGCTGGTGCAATTTGGGGACTGTGTACAGGTCCACAAGAAGCTCGTAAAAGAAGTAAAATGCGTACAAAATTTTAAGATAAATCAACTAGACTTCTTTTCTTTCTTTAAATTAATACTAATTTCCCGCCATTGCTATAATTTACAGGTCTGACTGGCATTCGAAGAGTTTCCTTTGTGGTATTATTGTTTTTTCTTTTTCTTTTTTTATTCCTTTGAAATTCTAATACATCATTTCTTCTTTGCTCAGTTCCTCATGTAACGTTTGACCTTCAAGATATTGATACATTTTTTTAATCTGATTTGCAGACAAAATCAATTGGTAAAATTGGCTTTCAATGTGGTAAGTAGTCCGGGTTAATCTTAGTTTGCTTGCCATGTTCAATTGTTAATTGCATAATTAGGCATAGTGTTGCCATCGAACTTTACAAGGTAGTGAAAGGAGTGGGATATATGTTATGAAAAAAAAGCAAGCTTCGGTGGTCAATTTTATGCCACATTTTTCATGAAAATACTTTCTGAGCTTTTTAACTCGGGAAAATGGGGAATAATGGTACATAAGCTTTGTGCAATGCTTCAAAATAATGATCGTAAACCATATGGCATGCTTGCCAATGTTTTCTGTTGCCCTCACCATCTTTCACCACTTCTCTTTTTTGATTATTCTATTTTTATTTTAGTTCATCAAGCCTGTTGTCTTATGGTGTTTCTTGAATCACCTTTTTGTTTTTTCTTGATGTAAGAACTTGATCTTATTTGACTTGCTTAGTGACTCAGTAAATTACTCAATTTTTTTATATTTTTATAGGACTTGTTGCTGGTGTCTTTACTAGTACCCGCTGTGGAATTCAGAGATACCGAAGACAGAATGATTGGGTAAGTTGTACATACGATCCATTTAATTTTATGCTTTTAGTAATTTTTTTTCTTTGTTGACACAAATGTAAGCTTGTCAATCCAATACTATGAGGCTATCAGCATCCACAGTTATTTGCCTCAATCCATTTGTTTAATATTGCAAACTTTGGTATAAATTTGTACGGATCGTTAAGTATTTATTGTATTGTATTGAGCACAAAGCCCTGTTGGAGCGTCATGATTTGATTCACATAGTGTTAGGATCCCACATTAGAGGGAGAATGGATGGGCATGTGGTTTATAAGGAGTTGAGCACCCTCCTTTGGCAAGCCGGTTTTCTAAAGAGAGTTCTACCCAAGTCCATAAAAGGACCACTACTCAGCCCAATTCCTATCAAAGGCCCATTGTCTAGCCCAATTCCTATCAATTTGGGAGTGGGATCCTATCACATAACAATATTTTCGCCCTGCTAGTACCAACTTCTGTAGACTGAAAAGAGTTATAGTAACAACTTCTCCATCTCAATCTCAATCTATGGAAGTTTCATGATTGCAGGAAATTGACCTTAAAGTAGTGTCCCCAAAGATGAGTTGGCTATTTTTTTTTAGTGCAGTTTAGATGATAAACCGTATTGCTAATGAGTCTAGATAGCATGATGCATATGCAAGTGAAAGCATCTTCATAACTAGCAAATATTGGGTGCTTGATACACAAACATCTGTGTAGGAAGCCATACCAGAAATCCCATGGAGGGAGGATTATATGATGCAAATTCAAAGAATTTACCTTGTAATTAAAGATGTGCTGGGATGTTTGTTTATCTCCTGGTTTGAGGTATCATTTCATTTTTTTCAAGTGAAGCTTTTGTGCTTGGCAGCCAGCTCTAATGGATTCTTTGAGTTTCATTGGATGACAATTCAAGTACGTAAAATATCTGCATATATGTAATAGTTTGTTGGCTCATCTACCCTTACAATATTGGATAGGACAAGATTGATTTTGGGCTGTTCACTTCTTGTTAAAAGGAGTACATTTTTTATATCAGGAGCAATATGAAGATTCAAAGAACTTGAGCTTTCTGATGCTTGTTCATAACTTTGATTTGTAGATATGAACATGGTGTGATGGCCTACTAATGGACTTTTTCAAGTTTTTGTCTCCTTACAGATAAGTTTTTGTCTCCTTACAGATAAATGCTTTTATTGCGGGTGGTGTGGCCGGAGCATTAGCTGCTGCTGGGACACGGAGCTTGACGCAGGTCATTGGCATGGCTGGCCTGGTCTCTGCCTTCAGCGCTGCTGCTGACTACTCTAGAACAAACTGAATATCTCCTTGCAAAAGTCGGCAGAGGAGTATTGAGGTGATTCTCACCCAGTTGCTTCTTTTTGGATTTATCATTAATCTTCATGCCTCTCTGTTTGGCTCTCTTTTTTCCTGCCGCTGCTTATATTGAAGTTTTCACCTGAGATACTTGATGTTGCCCTTAGCTTTATGGATACAAAACTAGATATATTATCCTGCTAGAAGTTGTGACCAGTATAGACATTTTTTCAATTTTTAATGTAAGAATTGAATTCACATGGTAAATAAAGCTAATGCAAGTTTTACTTTGTCATTTCTGTTGCTGTCCACAAGGAGATACAAGAGTTGAATGTAAATTTCTAAAAATCAGTATAAAGCTGATGGGTAATCTTTGATACGCCTGAGAATTACTCTCTTGTGCTAGATTATGAGCTCGTATTGTCGATCAAGATAAAAGCTTCAGCATTTAGTCATTTTACATATATAACTCACAGTCCGACTTCATGCAAATCTCTTTTCTGGGCTTTCCCTTTGTGGGCTGCCCTTTCAATTGGGACTATTTGTAGCTTTCTCTGGCTTCTATTTTGAGTTACCTTCTAGTCATACTATTTCATACTTCTTAGCACAAAGCCATTCATTAGATCTATGTTACCTATCTCATTGATTTGACAACTTAAGACCATAGACACTGTCATTTTCTGAAAGCCTAAGTGAAATTTCCATTCAGCTTGTGTTCCCTTTTAGCACATAACTGGAATGGTAGACAGATTGCTCTTTAGTTTTTTTCTCTATCTATGCACATAGGTATCATCTTACAAATTAAATTGAAATGATTATTAACCTTAAGTTTCATTTGTGCCTGGACCAGGAGTTAAATTTCGATGCTTCCTTGTTTCTGTCAGCTTGTAAACCAGCTATGAAATGTATGCTATGTGTGTTCTTTTGTAGCTTGGTAAATCAACAATATCATAGTACTTGCTGAATCAATCACACAGGTCAACAATGCATCCACGGAACTAGTAGATTACCAAACACCTTAGATCTCAAGTGATCCATGAAAGCACTGACAAATAAGATTAAAATTGGGGGTTGCAGGGGATGTGGCAGTTGTTGGGACTTCAATCTACTCGGGTATCCGATGTCAGGAGGAAACAAATTTGATATTGTCAAATTAAGAATCAGATTGAAACTTTCTTGTTGAATGAGAATGGCTTTCTGATGTGCCACATCCCTTGTGGATAGGACAAAACACGTTAATAAGTTCTGTTTGTCAAATAACAACTTCCCCGAAAACTTGATATGTAGTTACATGACTTGTAGATGCAAGTTCAGTAATGAAAAACTAATTTAATTTTTATGCAACAGACTATTAAAACAAGTAAACAACCCTTTCCTAGTTCTGACATGTCCTCATCTAGCAGAGTATTTTGACAGACTTGAATTGACCCTTTTAATGCAACTGCATTGTTTTATGTCATTGAAACAGTATTTATTGACCTCTATAGCGTCCACATTGATGGGCATGTTTGGTCGATTATCTACTTTTTTTTTTTTTTTTTTAAATTATAAGCATTTGAAAGAGATTGAAAATGAGACGTTTGTGAGTGCATAATGTTTAATAATTTGGTTTTGAATTATTCACCAATGTCTAGGATGGCAGATGGCTGCCATTTCAGTATCTGTGTGCCCCGTAAACATTTATTGGTCAAAGTTAAGATTTCATTAATAATGATTAAAATTCTTTGTATTTAATATACATTATTATAAGGGTAATTCGATCTAATGTCAATTGAATATCTTCCTGGGAACTATCTCCATTACATTTGAACCCATCACTGAGATTAGATCAGCCTATTGTAACTTCAAGTGTTTCCAACTTTCCATCACCCAGATTCTCCCTCCCTAATCACTCCCGATATCTGAAATTATCGTGGTCGAAAAATTAGTTTGGTTCTGTTGGTCACTTATTGAAACTTTACTTGGAAATGCTAATGTTGTCACCCTCATATGGATCACAATTTCACTTAAGGTAATCAAAGTTTAAAAAATAATAAATGGGTCTGGTAATTGCTAACTTGTCGACTTTCTTTGTTCATGGAAACACGAAGTTGAAAGGATTGCTTAATTATTGATAAAAAAAAAAAAAAATAGATTAGTTTAAAATTAAAATGTTCAAGGTCATTTTTTTCCCTGCTGTGTTTATGAAAATATTTGAAGTGATGCTTAGGCACGAATACGATACGATTAAATGAAGAACCGGACCGGTAGCAGAGTTGACTGCAATGTCCCATCTATCCCATGATATAATTAATGGGCTTGGTTGTTGAAGTTGATGTGGTTTGAATTGCTGTGCTAGTGCAACAACATTGGTTGGCATTTACTCTCCTGCTTCCTCCTACCTCAGTTTTATCAATCACTCCTATATTAGAATCCAATTTCGGAAGCCTGTAGACAAAAAATGATCCTGTTCCTTATATGATGTTGCTGTGTTACTGAGAGCGATGTGGTTGATCATTAAACCATATTCATTGCTCAATACTCATGATGTGACATTTTCCGTGGGATGAATTTCACCACCTACCGTTATCAACAGGGTGACAACATGGGTTTTGGTGAAACGACACTTTCCCATCTGATAAGTTTTAAAACGACACTTTTTCACCCTCTGTTATGTTTCCCTTCTAAAGAAGGGTAGGATAGTCAATTTTTGTCAAGTCTCATAAATCAAAATTTAAAAATTGAAATATGCTTTTTCCTTTCCTTTCCTTCTCTTTTTTTTTTTCCTTATCTTTCCTTCGCCATTAGCTCTTCCTTCTACGTTGGAGGCTAAGACGTCGGCGTAACCTGCAACCGCCAGCAAGGTTGATAGCATCACAACCTTTAGCCACAAGCTGGGTTGGTTGCGATGCTACCAACTCAGCTCGCAGCCAATCAAATCACGGTCGAAGGCAACGTCATAGACACCCAACTTGACCATGACATTGACACCGACACCTCAGCCCTCTTTCTTTTCTTGCTCACAATTTTTCTTTTGAATCTTATGGTCTGTGCGTTTGTGATTTTGGGGTTTATTTTTTGTGGATTTTTAGTGGTTGGAGGATTTGAAGATTCTTTTCTTGAAATTGGTGTTTTGCGTTTGTTGGATGTTGAATTTTGTGTTGTGTGGGTCTGTGAAAAGAGTTTGTATATGAATTTTAATTGTTAAATTTCAGTAGAGATAAAAAAAACTTCAATGGGTTTGCTGGATGTTATGTTATGTTGTTTGGGTTCCTGAAAAAAACCTGTATATGAATTTCAATTGAATAATATCAGTAGAGATTGGAAATTTTAATGGGTTTGATGGAGGAAAGAGAAGAAGAAGATGATATGGGCAGAATACATTTGGTGAAGGAAGGAGAAGAAGATGATGATTTGGGCATAATACATTTGGTGGAGGAAGGAGAAGAAGAAGATGATGAACAGCAGGAAATTAAGGTTGTAGAATGAAAGAAAGATGTTAGAGAAGCCATGTGCGTTTGAGATTTTTGGGTAGTGGGTACTATGGTCCATGCGAATACTAGAAAAATAAAAATTTGATCCTACAAAATGTTGTTGTTGTTCCAGAGAGTGCGTATGGTGTGGGTAGTAAAGAAGTGAAAGGAGAGACAGAAACCAGTCAAAAGAAAAAAAAAAAAAAAATTGATCTGATTTTGTCATGTTTCTGCTTTTTCTCTCTCTGTAGAATTTTCTAAATGTTTATTTTGATACCCGCCCAGCAAACTTTTATTATTGCTCAATTACAAGGTATTGTCATTATTAATGGGAATGTAAATTTACAATTTGTCTCTATAACTTTTTATTAAAAATAATGTTTTACTGGAATTTAAGTAAATTTTATATACAACTTTCAAATTTAAAGAGAGGGTATATTGATAATTGACTTTGTTGCATGACATAAAATAATAATAAAATTATTAAATAGTAAAGGGTATTTTTTGTCTTTATAATCAAATAATAACAGATTTTACTAATGAAGTATGACAGTAGATAGAAAGGTGTGATTTTGAAACTTGACGGATGAGAAAGTCTCCATTCACCAGACGTGGGAAATAGTCAGTTCTCCCTATCAACATGGGCTTTCGCATTAAAAAATGGTGCACGTACCTCGGTGAACACCAACAACATTATATCATTATTTTAGCCATACTGAGGCTTCCGCATTAAAAAATGGTGCACGTACCTCGGTGAACACCAACAACATTATATCATTATTTTAGCCATACTAATTACATTTTGTTATGCATGGGAAAATAGGGTTAATGTGGTGCTCAGTTAAGTACGAAAGGTCAGATCTCAGGAAGAGTTTACTGGTATTCTGACGTAGCTGCATCGTGTTATCATGGTTACACCCACAGCTTACTTCCGTAAGAATAATGGGTGCATGTCAGGCCAGCCAGGAGTTGTGGTGATCCCACGTGTCCAATCCCTATAGTAAATCACGTGAATTACTCTAAAAGAAGGATTTGCACGGATCATCCCATCATCTTACAGATTCAGTGATCATTACCTCAAGGCATCCCATTATAAGTTGAGAGCTCCTCTCTCATTAAGGGGATTCACATATTTACTCTTGACCAATCTCTCTCTCTCTCTAGAATAGACAGCCTTTGATACCTTGTATCGTTAGTGTAAAGTCAGTCGTCTAAAACAACATGACCCTTATCATTAATAAAATCATCAGTGGACGTAGGATTTGTTTCCATAGCATCCGAACCACTTTAAAACTCCTTTCTTACTGCATTTACTGTCATTTTCCTTTCCATTCACATGTGTCTTTTGGGCCAACTCAACATTTCACACGTGAGTTTCGTTGGTGTCAAAATCACGCATCAACAGTTTGGTGCTAGAAGAAGGGCTGATTTAGTGTTCATCATTCATCAGGAGAATCTCCAACCTACCGGTCCTACAGCAACAAATGGCCCGCCAACCAGAACCTGAGCAAACCAACTAGGGCGCTGAGGGGCTCCCCCAAGTTCAGGGAGACACTTCTTCCAAAAAACCTTCAGCCCCGTAAAATGCTGCAGGAGATATCCCGTCTAGTTTACAGCTTGACCCTGTTATTAGAAGCTACCTGGAGAGGTTTGACAATACTCTCTAGACGATCAACCGAAGGCTGGACCGTTTGGACCAAGGCGTGCCATCCAAGTTAGTTGCGGCGGTGCAACCGCCAAAAATGCCTACAGGTCGCCCGAAAGCGCGGCAAAGGGAAATAGCCCGTGCCGCGAGCACTGCAGCGCGTAGATGAAAGGGTAAGCAAGTGGCAAAAAACAAGCCCACGGGCTCCAAAGGGCCAGCAAACTCCGACCGCGTCCCAAGCAGAATACCAGTCTTATTGAGACTCAGTGAAAGGATGCAGCCCAAGCTGTCCCATGCCACGTCGCAAGTGCACACCCATAAAAGTGCTGGATGGGGCGATTCCTATCACCGCCAGCAAAACGATCCTGATCGTCACCGTACGAGAGGGTCTCACACTTCGCGGGGTGGTTCTTACCACCGCGAAGGTCATGAAAATACCCCGCACCTTTCATCGCCATCACACGCCTCTAGCTAGTGTGTGTCAAGAGTGGCCGGAACTGCCGACCGAGGCGAAGAGGAACTCGACCTCCAGACTTTCCTCAATTGTAATCGCGAGGGTCGAACTCGCATGGGTGAAAGCAATCCCCAAGCGGCTCCATTGCCGCAAATTGAGGAGCTGCAGCGAGCTCTAGACAGATTACGAGCTTAGCAAAACGAGCAGGGGCAGGTCGCATCTGCGTCCCCCTTCTCTACCGAAGTGTTAACCGCTCCACTCCCACCAGGATTCAGGATACCCGACATTCGGGCGTTTGATGAGAACTCCGATTCGCAGGATCATTTGTATGAATTTAACGACCTGATGGAGCTTCACCAAGTCTCAGATCTAGCAAAATGTCGTTGTTTGGCAGTGACTTTGACCTCTCATGCCAAACGGTGGTTCAGGTCGCTCCCAGCGAGATCGATCAGTTCGTGGCCTCAGATGAGCGCGACGTTCCTAAGGCTTTTTCAAGCAAATCGGAGGTTCTCGATGCCTTTGAGCTACCTTAGCAATATAAGGCAAGAAAGGGATGAATCCCTCCAGTCCTACATTGACCGTTTCCACAGAGAACTCAACAAGGTGGCTTATACCCCCGAAGAGTCTGTTCGGACTCTCATCATAGCCGGAGTCCGTCCACAGACTGACCTGTGGAAAAAATTACAGGATGAGGACGATGTTTCCCTCACTGGATTCTATAATATTTAGGAGAAGTACCTTCGGATAGAAAATTCATTGGCGGCACTCCGCCGTCGCGACCACGGCACTTCGGGCAGTACACCTGGTCGGAGGGATAGTAAAAGAGCTGATCGCAGAGGGGACGCAGACGATCAGCGAAGAGGGAAGAAACCTCGTTACGAGCCCAAAAAGTCCTATGCTCCCATCCCTCATCGCGATCGTGACAGAAATCAATATACTCCACTGAACGCATCTGTATCAGCTATTCTTGATAAATCCGAGGAGGCCAGCCTGCTCAGAGAGCCCGAGCCCATGAAAACTCCCGCGATAGCCAGAAATAATAAAAAATATTGTCGCTATCATCGAGACAATGGGTACCATACCGATGAATGTCGAGCTCTCAAGCAGGCGATCAAAAACCTTATCAAGCAAGGACATTTGAAGGAGTATATTGATGACTCTGCTCCCTCACAAGAGAAAAATTAGGGGGACCCAAGTAAGAAGCGCCGCGGTCAGAAAGGAGTGTGCACCCTCAACTTAATTTTCGGGGGACCACACTTTGTGGGAAACTCGCGAGGTGCCCAAGAAAAGTATGCTCGCGAGGCACATCACGAGCCCATCAGAGTGATGAGCGTGGCACAACAACCACAGAAGGTTCACCAGGAGGAGGAAATTTCCTTCTCCGAAAAAGATGCGACCCGGCTGCATCATCCTCACGATGATGCCCTTGTGATCACGCCCTTCATAGGGCGCCATAATATCCAGAGAATGTTAGTGGATAACGGAAGTGCTGTGAACATCCTGTTCGCTTCAACTTTCGAAAGAATGAATTTGAACGAGGCAGACCTGAAGCCTGCCTCGTTCCCTTTATATGGCTTCACAGGGGACCATATGCTCCCCAAGGGCATGATCTCACTCCCAGTCACACTGGGTGACTTCGACGAGGTGACCAGAGTAATTGAGTTCTTGGTAGTGGATTGCCCATCCGCCTTTAATGGAATCCTGGGGCGACCTCTACTGAGGCACTTCAAGGCGGTCACTTCAATATACCATTTGAAGATGAAGTTCCCAACCCGACGGGGATTGGGGAAGTTAGCGGGTCTCAGTGCGTAGCTCGGGACTGCTATGTGAAAGCCGTACAGATGGCGTGCAAAGGCAAAGGCAAAGGCAAAGGCACCTCACGCGGCGATCACAACCAGGCAATGGCGATTAGCCGGATCGAGCCACAGCCTGGCCCAGCCGAGGATAATATAGATCCTCGTATTCAGGACTGCCCTTCTAGTGGGCCAGTTGAGGACCTGACTGAAGTACTGGTCGACCAGATCAAACCAAGCAGGGTGCTAAGGATCGGTAAAAATCTCAATCCCCGGCTCGCTACCGAACTGACCAGCTTCCTCAGGGAAAACATCGATGTGTTCGCATGGTCGCAAACAAATATGGTCGGGATCAGCCTGAATATTATTTACCATGCATTAAACATCGACGGTGAAGCCAAGCCAATTCGCCAAAAGAGGAGAGCGATGGACCCGAAGCGATATGTTGCCTTGAAGCTTGAGGTGGATAACCTCCTCCGAAATGGGTCCATCCAAGAAGCACTCTATCCGACCTGGGTTGCCAACCTAGTTCTAGTAAAGAAGCCTAACGGCAAATGGCGGACCTGCGTCGACTTCACCGACCTCAATAAGGCATGTCCGAAAGATAGTTTTCCCCTGCCAAGAATCAACCAGCTCTTGGATGCCACCTCGGGGCACGAGCTGCTAAGTTTTATGGACGCGTACTCGGGATATAATCAAATTCTGATGTACGGGCTAGACCAAGAGCATACATCTTTTATTACAGATCGGGGACTGTACTACTATAAAGTTATGCCCTTCAGCCTCAAGAACGCTGGTGCAACTTACCAGTGACTGGTTAACCGGATGTTCTCCGAACAGATAGACAGATCGATGGAGGTCTACGTAGACAACATGCTGGTGAAGTCGCATGTCGCTTCAGATCATGTAGCACGCACATCTCGCTGAGATGTTCGGCATCCTCCGGCAGTAGCGAATGAAGTTGAACCCCCTTAAATGTTCATTCGGAGTATCCTCGGGAAAATTCCTAGGGTACATGATTAACCAGCGGGGAATTGAGATCAACCCTAAAAAAATCCAAGCTCTCCTCAAAATGGAGAGCCTGACCAACAAAAAACAGGTTATGAGCTTGAACGGGCGTATAGCGGTGCTAAGTCGCTTCATATCGAGGCTAACCGATCGTTGCTTACCATTCTTCAATGTACTCAAGGCCAATAAGAAGTTCGAATGGACTCCCGAGTGCAAACAGGCCTTCCAAAGAATAAAAGAACACCTCGGGAAGCCACTGCTTCTGTCCAAACCTCTCCCACAAGAGATCCTCCTTTTGTACCTGTCCGTCTCATAGTTCGCGATCAGTGCAGCTCTAGTTCGGGAAGAGAACGGAACGCAATGGCCAGTATATTACACGAGCAAGCGTCTGTTGGATGCCGAGATGCTGTATCCGAAAATGGAGCGATTAGCCTATGCCCTGCTGATCGCTTCCCGAAAGTTGCGACCTTACTTCCATGCCCACACAGTTCACGTATTGACTAATTACCCGCTCAGACAGGTCCTCCAAAAATCAGAGGCGTCGGGAAAATTGCTTAAATGGGCCATGGAACTCAGCCAGTTCGATCTCCATTACAAACCAAGAGCAACTATTAAAGGGCAGGCTGTTGCTGACTTCATATCAGAGTTCTCGCATCATCCAGCAAACGAGCCGGAACAGCCCAACGAAGTCATCCAGAAAACTGTTCAAAATCTCTCGACCTGGACCCTCTACGTCGATGGATCATCGAATAGAAAGAGGGCTGGAGCGATCCTTCTCTTGTTGAGTTTCGAAGGGGCCCGTATTCATGGCATTCTCTGGTTCGGTTTCAAAGCAACCAATAATGAGACCGAGTATGAAGCTCTGCTCGCTAGACTCAGGTTGGCCAGGGAAATGGGCACAACCGCGATCAGTGTCCACAGTGACTCCATGCTGGTCGTTAACCAGATTTTAGGAGAGTATCAAGCCAAGGAAGCTAACATGATCAATTATCTGAAGAAAGCTAAGGCCGTACTCGAGCCGTTCAAGCACTTCACGGTCACTCAGATCCCTAGAGAAAACAATTTTGTGGCGGACGCCTTGGCAAGGATAGCCTCATCATTAGACTCGGATGCACCGGAGAACATTCATGTTCGATTCATCAAAATCCCCAATATTAGCCCAATCGAATAGGCCGTGAATGTAACGAGTCCAGGCTCATGGATGACCCCATTACTCGGTATCTCAAGGATGGGATCTTGCCTGATGATAAGGTCAAGGCAAGGGTTCTGCGAACAAGATCTGCTCGCTACACCCTCATCAAAGACCAGCTGTACAGGCGAGGGTTTAGTGCCCCTCTCCTCCGATGTGTAACCAGCGAAGAAGTGGATTACATCATGAGGGAGATACATGAAGGGATCTGCGGTAATCACACCGCCGTGCGATCTCTTGTGAACAAGGTCGTTCGTCAAGGGTACTATTGGCCCCGAATCCAAGATGACGCCTACAACTTTGTCAAAAGGTGTGATAAGTGCCAGCGGTTCGCGAATATACCGCAAGCTCCCTCCCACGAACTGATAACCATGACTAGTCCCTGGCCTTTTTCCGTGTGGGGGATCGATCTCATCAGTCTCATGCCAGTCGGTAAAGGGGGAGTCAAATATGTCGTGGTCGTGGTAGATTACTTCACCAAATGGGTGGAAGCCGAACCGCTAGTCGCGATCACGACCAAAAAGCTCAAAGACTTCGTTTTCAAGAATATTTTGTGCCGCTACGGAATTCCTCATACCTTCATCTCGGATAATGGAAAACAGTTCGACAACGAGGAATTCAAACTGTTTTGCGACGAGCTGGGCATCCATAAAAAATTCGCCTCAGTCGCAAGGCCACAAGCAAATGGCCAAGTTGAAGCTGTCAACAAAACCATCAAGCACACTCTGAAGGCTAAACTTGGCGTAGCCAAAGGGAATTGGGCCGATGACCTCCCCAAAGTCCTATGGGTGTGCAGAACTACTCCAAGAACCTCTACCTTAGAAACACTTTTTTCGCTAGTATACGGATGCGAAGCGATGATCCCTGTAGAGGTGGCAACTGGTTCACTTCGAAGGGACTTGTACAATGAGGCCAACAACGAAGCACTTATGAGAGCAAGTCTAGACCTTGTTGAAGAACATCACAGCAAGGCTTCTCTAAGGATATCAGTCTATCAGTAACGCGCGAAAAGGTTCTTCGATCCAAAGGTCAGGCGAAGAGACTTCCAGGTCGGCGACCTTGTGTTAAAAGAAGTTCTTCTCGTTACCAGGGAACCAAGTGCGGGAGTGTTAGGACCAAACTGGGAAGGTTCATACCGCATCGACAAAGTGATAAGACCGGGGACTTATCATCTCAAAAGGCTAAACGGTTCCAAAGTACCCCGAGCTTGGAATGTTAAGCACCTTAGACCATACTATCAGTAATTCCGAACTCAGTTTTCCTTATAAATTAACTTGCGATTTGTGTAAATAATTTCCTTGTAAAGTGTCATTTTGTGCACTTGTAACAATCTTCGCATGGAATCTTGTTCGTGTGAATGTGTTATGTTATCACACTTGTTCCAGTAAATGTAAGCAATCAGGAAATACTCATGTATAATAAAGCGAACAGAAATTGTAAAAGCAGAAATGTATTTCATTAATGTGGAGTACAACAGGCAAAATGGCATGACTATAAGCCCTAATCCGGCTCCTAGAGGGCCGACCTCATCGTCCTAGGGCTGGTTGGCTGAGGGTTTATTCGAGGCGTGTCCCGAACCTCCTGCTCGAGAGGCCGCCGCTTCATCATCCTCCTGCGCCATGGACATAAGAGTATCTTGCCAATCTTCCAAGAGGTCGGACGTGTCAAGTCACGGATTCTTTGGTTGCAAGACATAAATAGACTCGATCGCCCATTCAGCAGCCTTCTCCTCGACCTCCGCTGCCTGATTCTGCATCTCTTGTGTCAAGGAAGCCACTTTTCCTTGACTTGCCTGAAGTTCAACTTCGAGAGCTTGCCTTCACTTCTCGGAGGCGTCCCTCTCTTGTTTTGTTCGCGAGACCTGCAAAGAGGTCGCTTTAAGCTCCTGGTCCTTCTCCCCGGCCTCCTTGGAGAGTCTGGCTATGGTCCTTTGTAGCTCCTTTATTTCCTCTCCATGCTTCTCGAGCTGCGCTTTTTGGAAGTCCACCGTACGAAGAGCCGCGTCTTTTTCGTTCAGGTACCGATTCACCGACTCAGAAGACAGGTCTCTCTCTGTTTCGGTGGCTTCCAGGCTTCGCTTAAGCGTTGCGTTTTCTTCCTTCAAAGCAATGCCTCCCTTTGCGGCTCCTAGTTGAACCTTCTCCAAGGACATTCGCATAGAAAGAAGAGCATGCAAACAAAGAAAGATAGAGTTAGCTAATCAAAAGAAGCTAAGGGTAGTATTCGCCGAGGACAGTTCGTTCACTTTGCTTAAGTGTTGGACCGATGTGGACATTAGGTCCATGTCGCTAGAATCTACGAACTGCTCAAATGATTCCGAGAGTTAGCATTCCAATAAAGCGTAGACCACCAGATGTAGGTACTCGGGTAGGTTCCCCAGCGAGTCCAACACTGGAGTATCCTTCTTTGCAGCTTCAGCAATGGTCATGTCGTCCATCGGTTCCTTACCCGACCTCTTCACGTCTGGCTGTGACCTCTTTGATTGATCGCCCTCAAATTTGGTCTCTGACTCTTCGACCTGAATCTGTCTCCTCTTCTTTCGTTAGGCCGTTGTCTTCAGCCTTGGGTGAGCAGGCAACGATTGGGAGACCTTCGTGGTTCATATTGGTACGTCCTCTAACGGTTATACCTAAGAAGTTCCGGAAGGTCACGCCGGTGGGCCCGATGTTGCGCCTTCAGTCGAGGGAACGGTCAGAGCAGCATCGGTCGCTTTTGCTTTTCTTGTCCAAGGGAAATTAAGCGACCTTCGTCGCAGCTGCTCTGACTCCTTCGGAGGCATGGTCGCTGCATGCAAAGCATCATTAGCAAAGATATCTCATTTCACGACCAGAAAGCGACCAGTTAGTAGGACTTACTCAATGGGGGCTCTAACGACGCATTTACATTGAAGAAACCGTATTTTCGCAAGTTCACGGTCGTCACGAGTTTCTTCGCGTCGCGCTTGTCCTCTGGCAAGGAGCCGAAATGCACGATCCTACTTCTATCAAAGAGCAGCCCTTAGTCGGTCGTCTTGTTAACTGTCAGAAAGCAATCAGGTTGTTAGGAAAAAAAAAAAGGCCTACTCCGATCCTGGAAGCGGCAATGGTCGTCAAAATGAAAGAAGGAAAACTTCGTTTCATAGGCCCTCGCATTGCTCGGGTAACTGTGTGTCCCCTCGGCGATAGTAGGTCGCATGGACAAGTAGTAAGAGTCCTTGTCCTTGCTCTTTTTCAAAAAATACGACCAGCCAACCTCTATCGCGGTCAGCTCGCCCAGCCCGTTCTCGTGGCATGCGATGTACATTGTAACGACAATGACGTACGCGTTCGGAGTCAGCTGCATCAGCGTGATCCTGAGTGGTCCAAAAGTGACTTGATGAAAAGGTGGAAGGGGATTAGTCCCCTACCCTTGATGATCTCCTCGGAGACCGCGGCCAGACCACTTAGCGGGTATCGCGATGAGTGTGCCACGTCGAGGAAAGCGTCCACCTCGATACCGTACTGTTTTATTACCCTCTCAAGCTCATCCCTGGTAAGTACTGAGAAGACCTCAATAGGGATGCTTGGAGCACCCTGTGGGGACGAACTGGTTCCCTGTTCGGATCTGGTTGTTGAGGGGTCCATTTTGCTGGTCTGCAAAAACGACAAGTAGAAAGGTCATTTAGCCGCCGTACGCTATTTCGTACGATGACATGAGAGGAAACAAACTCCCTAAATCCCAAAGGAAACCCTAACGGCATGATTCTAGCCGCCATTCATGGCTCGAACCTGACCTAAGCATCTCGTCTCCGATAGGCTATCGGAAGACAAACGCCATTCAACCATGGAAAATAATGAAACAAAAACAGGGAGAAGCTCTTACCTCTCGGAGTATGAGAATAGCTTCCGCTTCGAATACTGGAAAAATGCTGTTTTGAAAGGCAGAGGTTCCAGGTTTGCGAAAATCTTTTACTCTCTAAGGAAAAGGCTCTGGTGACATTGCCTAAGAAAGACTTGAGGTTTTTATAGCGTATGAATCGGCATTTGGATTTCTTGGAATCGAAACGGCGTTTGGGCGGCAAAGGTTTCTCACCGTTGATCACGGCCACGTGTCGCGCATCAGCAAGGAAGAGTGAGCATCACGACTGAATAAAGTCAAACCTTCATCTTTCCCGTTGAAAAGCTCAAACGACGGCCATCTCTCTTTCTCAGAGCATTAATTGCGTCTCAAATCTACATTTAATGCTCTGATAAGGGGCATCGTTCCAACGTATAACGCATTTAATGTTCTGATAAGGCGTACTGTGTCAGCGTACAACGCATTTAATGTATCTGGTTGGCACTTATCACACACAAGGCACATCTGTCAGCGTAGAGACTGTTTCATTAAATGCGCCCATATCAAAAGCACAACAGGTGACGTCTGACGAAATCAAGTCGCTCTTCCTCTACAAACAATGATCATGCGAGGTTGTGTTCACAAAAAAGTGCCGTTCTGACCTACTTTCAGATAGGTCGGAATCACCAGAATTTCTAGGAATCATCCAATTGCGGCATGACTTGTAGTTTCCAAGGTTCGATTCTCAAACCTTAAAAACTAGGGGACTTCTGTTATGCCTGGGAAAATACGGCTGACGTGGCGCCCAGTTAAGTGCGAAAGGTGAGACCTCAGGAAGAGTTTACTGGCATTCTGACGCAGGTGCATCGTGTGATCATAGTTACACCCACAACTTGCTTCCGTCAGAATAATGGGTGCACGTCAGGCCAGCCAGGAGTTGTAATGATCCCGCGTGTCCAATCCCTGCAGCAAATCACATGAATTACTCTAAAAGAAGGATTTGCACGGATCATCCCACCAACTTACAGATTCAATGATCATTACCTCAAGACATCCCACTATAAGTTGAGAGCTCCTCTCTCATTAAGGGGATTCGCACATTTACTCTTGACCAATCTCTCTCTCTCTCTATAATAGATAGCCTTTGATACCTTGTATCATCAGTATAAAGTCAGTCGTCTAAAACGTCCTGACCCTTATCATTAATAAAACCATCAGTGGACGTAAGATTTGCTTCCTTAGCATCCGAATCACTTTAAAACTCATTTCTCACTGCATTTATTGTCATTTTCCTTTCCATTCATGTGTATCTTTTAGGCTAACTCAATATTTTACACGTGTATTTTGTTTAGACCTGGCAAAACGGGTCTGGACCCGCGGGTCGGCCCATACCCGGGAAAAAAATATAGGATACGGGTCTAATATAGTAAACCCATTTTTTGGTGACCCGTACCCGTACCCGGTCCAATAAATCACGGGTTATACAGGTGAACCCGCGGGCACCCGTATTTGTTGGTCACTATTCACTGAATCCCTAATTTCTTAACTTTTACGAATTCATTTCAGCCATTCACAATCACGCTCATGCCTCCCTCTCACAATCTCACTCTCATCTCAAATCTCAATATCTAATCTCTGATCTCTTAGTCTCAGATCGCGGCCGCATCGTCACTTCGTCATCAGTCTCTCATCAGTCATCAGTCTTCTTCGATTAATCGTCACTTCGTCAGTTCGTCACTTCTTTTATAAACTGAAATTTTTTCTTCTTTGGTATATTATTGCGATTGATGTACTAATCAATTACTTTAATCCTCTGTCTTTTATTTTGTGAATTTAATATGCTTTGTTTATGATTACAGAATGTGCAGAGTTCTTACGAAGACTAAGGCCATTCTTCATGTCCAAGATGGAATTTGTCGTTTGCTGTAGCCTGTAGCCTATAGGTGCTCATGAACTTGAAGATCTAACAGGTTTATTTTTCTTATCCTTCACCTTTCAATTCTATTGAGAAAGATGATTCTGCCAAATGCAAGAAGAATTTATATTCTGGGTATGTTTGCTGGTAAAGAATTTTTAAATTGCTTGTGAGTTGGTTGCTTGCTTTGATCTCAAAATTGGGTTGAAAGAAAATGTGAGAAAGTGAGAGAAAATTGGAATTTAATTGCTTGTGATTTAAACACTTGTATGTTATCTACTGAATCAGATTTCTTTGGAAATAGGGTTCTAGGATTTGTTGTTGCAGAAAATTGCTTTGTCTATGTACGTATGCTGGATTTTATTCGGGTTGAATATGAAATAGATACGGTCCAGTTGCAATTGCTATAAATTTGTTATATTATGAGAGTAGAGTAATTATAAAAAAATAATGATTATAATGTTATTTTCCTGCATACTGAAGATTGAATGTTTCAGAATTTTAATTTTTTGAGTAGATTGCATATTTTAAAAACTTGAAGATGAAGGGTTGCTGTCTTTTATTCGGCTTCCTATGATTCATTTGTAGTGTATTTGTATTATTTAAACTTGGTTTTGATGTTTGCTAGTTTCAGACGTGTTATATCTGTAGGATTAAATGGTACATATTTATAGGAAATTAGTGACACATATTTGTTTGGATTTCTGAGAATTGAACTTCGAGCTCTAGAGATTCTATTGGTTGCTATCTATTGCTCTAATTGTTGTATTACTTTTATTCAAATTTGAAGTAGGCATCCGATTGTAATTTTCTGAAATGGAAATTTATTTAACCTCTAATTTTCCACCTTTATCAGGGCTTTCTAAGTTGAAGGAGTTACAAATTTCAAACTCATTACAGATTTCAGAATTTCTTATTTAAGAGGTATTTTGCAGTTTGCTTTGTTTAATTATTTTTTAGTTTTATTTTCATCTTTGAATATCATAAGCATTAGTGTTTGTAAGGGTATCATGTATGTATAATGTAATAGATGGGTATTTTGCAGTTTGCTTACTTCTCCTTGTAATCTAAATCCTGAGTGAGGGATGTATCATGTATGTATAATGTAATAGATGGGTATTTTGCAGTTTGCTTACTTCTCCTTGTAATCTAAATCTTGAGCGAGGGATGTATCATGTATGTATAATGTAATAGATGGGTATAAAATATAAATGAGGATTGGGAGTATCATGTATGTTACAGTATGTATAATGAGTATCATGTATGTTACAGTATGTATAATGACTATTTTATTCATGTGTTTGTGTTGGGTTCCCCTGGTGTTATGATTTCAATTTAATTGTCATTGCAGGCTGGCATGGTCTCTGCCTTCAGCGCTGCTGCTGACTACTCTAGACAAACTGAATATCTCCTTGCAAAAGTCGGCAGAGGAGTATTGAGGTGATTCTCACCCAGTTGCTTTTTTTGGATTTATCATAATCTTCATGCCTCTCTGTTTGCTTCTTTTTTCCTGCCGCTGCTTATATTGAAGTTTTCACTGAGATCTTGATGTTGCCTTAGCTTTATGGATACAAAACTAGATATATTACCTGCTAGAAGTTGTGACCAGTATAGACATTTTTTCAATTTTAATGTAGAATTGAATTCACATGGTAATAAAGCTAATGCAAGTTTACCTTTGTCATTCTGTTGCGTCCACAAGGAGATACAAGAGTTGAATGTAAATTTCTAAAAATCAGTATAAAGCTGATGGGTAATCTTTGATACGCCTGAGAATTACTCTCTTGTGCTAGATTATGAGCTCGTTTGTGATCAAGATAAAAGCTTCAGCATTTAGTCATTTTACATATATAACTCACAGTCCGACTTCATGCAAATCTCTTTCTGGGCTTCCTTTGTGGGCTGCCCTTAATTGGGACTATTTGTAGCTTTCTCTGGCTCTATTTTGATTACCTTCTAGTCATAATTTCATACTTCTTAGCACAAAGCCATTCATTAGATCTAGTTACCTATCTCATTGATTTGACAACTTAAGACCATAGACACGTCATTTCTGAAAGCCTAAGTGAAATTTCCATTCAGCTTGTGTCCTTTTAGCACATAACTGGAATGGTAGACAGATTGCTCTTTAGTTTTTTCTCTATCTATGCACATAGTATCATCTTACAATTAAATTGAAATGATTTAACCTTAAGTTTCATTTTGCCTGGAGGCCTGGACAGAAGTAAATTTCATGCTTCCTTGTTTCTGTCAGCTTGTAAACCAGCCATGAAATGTGAGCTATGTGTCTCTTTTGTAGCTTGGTAATCAACAATATCATAGTATGCTGAATCAATCACCAGGTCAACAATGCATCCAGGAACTAGTAGTACAAACACCTTAGATCTCAAGTGATCCATAAACGCACTGACAAATAAGATTAAAATTGGGGTTGCAGGGGTGTGGCAGTTGTTGGGACTTCAATCTACTCGGGTATCCGATGTCAGGAGGAAACAAATTGATATTGTCAATTAAGAATCAGATTGAAACTTTCTTGTTGAATGAGGATGCCTTTCTGATGTGCCACATCCCTTGTGGATAGGACAAAACACGTTAATAAGTTCTGTTTGCCAATAACAACCTCCCCGAAAACTTGATATGGAGTTACATGACTTGTAGATGCAAGTTCAGTAATGAAAAACTAACTTAATTTTATGCAACCGACTATTAAAACAAGTAAACAACCCTTTCTAGTTCTGACATGTCCTCATCTAGCAGGATATTTGACAGATTTGACTGACCCTTTTAATGCAACTGCATTGTTTTATGTATTGAAACTATTTGTGACCTATAGCGTCCACATTGATGGGCATGTTTGGTCGATTATCTACTTTTAAAAAAAAAAAAAAAAAAATTTAATCATTATAATGAAATCTTAAATTTGACACTAAAGTGTACGGGGCCACTTATTGGTCAAATTAAGATTTCATTAATAATGATTAAAATTCTTTGTATTTAATATACATTATTATAAGGGTAATTCGATCTAATGTCAATTGAATATCTCCTGGGAACTATCTCCATTACTTTGAACCCATCACTGAGATTAGATCAGCTATTGAACTTCAAGTGTTTCCAACTTTTCATCACCCAGATTTCTCCCCTAATCACTCCCGATATCTGAAATTATGTGGTGTCGAAAATAAATTTGGTTCTGTTGGTCACTTATTGAAACTTTACTTGGAAATGCTAATGTTGTCACTCTCATATGGATCACAATTTCACTAAGGAATCAAAGTTGATAAAATAAAAATGGGTCTGGTAATTGCTAACTTGTCGACTCTTTGGTCATGGCAACACGAGTTGAAAGGATTGCTTAATATTGATAAAAAAAAAAAAAATAGATTAGTTTAAAATTAGGTCATTTTTTTCCCTGCTGTGCTTATGAAAATATTAAGGGGATGCTTAGGCACGATATGATTGATGAAGAACCGGACCGGTAGCAGAGTTGACTGCAATGTCCCATCTATCCCATGATATATTAATGGGGTTGGTTGTTGAAGTTGATGTGGTTTGAATTGCTGGCGTGCTAGTGCACACATTGGTTGGCATTCTCTCCTGCTTCTCCTACCTCAGTTTTATCAATCAATCCTATATTAAATCCAATTTCGGAAGCCTTAGACAAAAAAGATCTGTCTATATGATGTTGCTGTGTTATGAGAGCGATGTGGTTGATTATTAACCATATTCATTGCTCAATACTATGATGTGACATTTTCCGTGGATGAATTTCACCACCACCGTTATCAACAGGGTGACAACATGGGTTTTGGTGAAAACACTTTCCCTCTGATAGTTTTAAAACGACACTTTTTCACCCTCTGTTATGTCCTTCTAAAGAAGGAGGATAGTCAATTTTTGTCAAGTCTCATAAATCAAAATTTAAAAATTGAAATATGCTTTCCTTTCCTTCCTTCTCTTTTTTTTTTCCTTATCTTTCCTTCGCCATTACTCTCCTTTTACGTTGGAGGCTAACGTCGGCGTAACTGCAACCGCCAGCAGGTTGATAGCATCAACCTTTAGCACAAGCTGGGTTGGTTGCGATGCTACCAACTCAGCTGCAGCCAATCAAATCACGGCGAAGGCACGTCATAGACACCCAACTTGACCATGACATGACACCGACACCTCAGCCCTTTCTTTCTTGCTCACAATTTTTCTTTTGATCTTATGGTCTGTGCGTTTGGGATTTTGGGGTTTATTTTTGTGATTTTTAGTGGTTGGAGGATTTGAAGATTCTTTTCTTGAAATTGGTGTTTTGCGTTTGTTGGATGTTGAATTTTGTGTTGTGTGGGTCTGTGAAAAGGTTTGTATATGAATTTTAATTTTAAATTCAGAGAGATAAAAAACTTCAATGGGTTTGCTGGATGTTATGTTGTTGTTTGGGGTTCCTGAAAAAAACCTGTATATGAATTCAATTGAATAATATCGTAGAGATTGGAAATTTTAATGGGTTTGATGGAGGAAAGAGAGAGAAGATGATATGGGCAGAATACATTTGGTGAAGGAAGGAAGAGATGATTTTGGGCATAATACATTTGGTGGAGGAAGGAGAAGAAGAAGATGATGAACAGCAGAAATTAAGGTTGTAGAATGAAAGAAGGATGTTAGAGAAGCCATGTGCGTTTGAGATTTTGGGTGTGGGTACTAGGTCCATGCGAATACTAGAAAAATAAAAATTTGATCCTACAAAATGTTGTTGTTGTTCCAGAGGTGCGTATGGTGTGGGTAGTAAAGAAGTGAAAGGAGAGAAAGAAACCAGTCAAAAGAAAAAAAAAAAAAAAATTGATTGATTTTGTCATGTTTCTGCTTTTTCTCTCTCTGTAGAATTTTCTAATGTTTATTTTGATACCCGCCCCAGCAAAATTTTATTATTGTCAATTACAAGGTATGTCATTATAATGGGAATGGAAATTTACAATTTGTCTCTCTAACTTTTTATTAAAATAATGTTTTACTGGAATTTAAGTAAATTTTATATACAACTTTCAAATTTAAAGAGAGGTAATTTGATAATTGACTTTGTTGCATGACATAAAATAATAATAAAATATAAATAGTAAAGGGATTTTTGTCTTTATAAAATAATAACAGATTTTACAATGAAGTATGACAGTAGTAGAAAGGTGTGATTTTGAAACTTGACGGATGAGAAAGTCTCCATTCACCAGAGTGGGAAATGCAGTTCTCCCTATCAACATGGGCTTTCGCATTAAAAATGGTGCACGTACCTCGGTGAACACCAACAACATTATTCATTATTTTAGCCATACTGAGGCTTCCGCATTAAAAAATGGTGCAGTACCTCGGTGAACACCAAAACATTATATCATTATTTTAGCCATACTAATTACATTTTGTATGCATGGGAAATAGGGTTAAGTGGTGCTCAGTTAAGTACGAAAGGTCAGATCTCAGGAAGAGTTTACTGGTATTCTGACGTAGCTGCATCGTGTATCATGGTTACACCCACAGCTTACTTCCGTAAGAAAATGGTGCATGTCAGGCCAGCCAGGAGTTGTGGTGATCCCACGTGTCCAACCCTATAGTAAATCACGTGAATTACTCTAAAGAAGGATTTGCACGGATCATCCCATCATCTTACAGATTCAGTGATCATTACCTCAAGGCATCCCATTATAAGTTGAGAGCTCCTCTCTCATTAAGGGATTCACATATTTACTCTTGACCAATCTCTCTCTCTCTCTAGAATAGACAGCCTTTGATACCTTGTATCGTTAGTGTAAAGTCAGTCGTCTAAACAATGACCCTTATCTTAATTAAAATCATCAGTGGACGTAGGATTTGTTTCCATAGCATCCGAACCACTTAAAACTCCTTTTTACTGCATTACTGTCATTTTCCTTTCCATTCACATGTGTCTTTTGGGCCAACTCAACATTTCACACGTGAGTTTCGTTGGTGTCAAAATCACGCATCAACAGTTTGGTGTAGAAGAAGGGCTGATTTAGTGTTCATCATTCATCAGGAGAATCTCCCAACCTACGGTCCTACAGCAACAAATGGCCCCCCAACCGAACCTGAGCAAACCAACTAGGGCGCTGAGGGGCTCCCCCAAGTTCAGGGAGACACTTCTTCCAAAAAACCTTCAGCCCCGTAAAATGCTGGAGGAGATATCCCGTCTAGTTTACAGCTTGACCTGTTATTAGAAGCTACCTGGAGAGGTTGACAATACTCTCTAGACGATAACCGAAGGCTGGACCGTTTGGACCAAGGCGTGCCATCCAAGTTAGTTGCGGCGGTGCAACCGCCAAAAATGCCTACAGGTCGCGAAAGCGCGGCAAAGGGAAATAGCCCGTGCCGCGAGCACTGCAGCGCGTAGATGAAAGGGTAAGCAAGTGGCAAAAAACAAGCCACGGGCTCCAAAGGGCCAGCAAACTCCGACCGCGTCCCAAGCAGATATCCAGTCTTATTGAGACTCAGTGAAAGGATGCAGCCCAAGCTGTCCCATGCCACGTCGCAAGTGCACACCCATAAAAGTGCTGGATGGGGCGATTCCTATCACCGCCAGCAAACGATCCTGATCGTCACCGTACGAGAGGGTCTCACACTTCGCGGGGTGGTTTTACCACCGCGAGGTCATGAAAATACCCCGCACCTTTCATCGCCATCACACGCCTCTAGCTAGTGTGTGTCAAGAGTGGCCGGAACTGCCGACCGAGGCGAAGAGGAACTCGACCTCCAGACTTTCCTCAATTGTAATCGCGAGGGTCGAACTCGCATGGGTGAAAGCAATCCCCAAGCGGCTCCATTGCCGCAAATTGAGGAGCTGCAGCGAGCTCTGACAGATTACGAGCTTAGCAAAACGAGCAGGGCAGGTCGCATCTGCGTCCCCTTCTCTACCGAAGTGTTAACCGCTCCACTCCCACCAGATTCAGGATACGACATTCGGGCGTTTGATGAGAACTCCGATTCGCAGGATCATTTGTATGAATTTAACGACCTGATGGAGCTTCACCAAGTCTCAGATCTAGCAAAATGTCGTTGTTTGGCAGTGACTTTGACCTCTCATGCCAAACGGTGGTTCAGGTCGCTCCCAGCGCGAGATCGATCAGTTCTGTGGCCTCAGATGAGCGCGACGTTCCTAAGGCTTTTTCAAAAATCGGAGGTTCTCGATGCCTTTGAGCTACCTTAGAATATAAGGCAAGAAAGGGATGAATCCCTCCAGTCCTACATTGACCGTTTCCACAGAGAACTCAACAAGGTGGCTTATACCCCCGAGAGTCTGTTCGACTCTCATCATAGCCGGAGTCCGTCCACAGACTGACCTGTGGAAAAATTACAGGATGAGGACGATGTTTCCCTCACTGGATTCTATAATATTTAGAGAAGTACCTTCGGATAGAAAATTCATTGGCGGCACTCCGCCGTCGCGACCACGGCACTTCGGGCAGTACACCTGGTCGGAGGGATAGTAAAGAGACTGATCGCAGAGGGGACGCAGACGATCAGCGAAGAGGGAAGAAACCTCGTTACGAGCCCAAAAAGTCCTATGCTCCCATCCCTCATCGCGATCGTGACAGAAATCAATATACTCCACTGAACGCATCTGTATCAGCTATTCTTGATAAATCCGAGGAGGCCAGCCTGCTCAGAGAGCCCGAGCCCATGAAAACTCCCGCGATAGCCAGAAATAATAAAAAATATTGTCGCTATCATCGAGACAATGGGTACCATACCGATGAATGTCGAGCTCTCAAGCAGGCGATCAAAAACCTTATCAAGCAAGGACATTTGAAGGAGTATATTGATGACTCTGCTCCCTCACAAGAGAAAAATTAGGGGGACCAAGTAAGAAGCGCCGCGGTCAGAAAGGAGTGTGCACCCTCAACTTAATTTTCGGGGGACCACACTTTGTGGGAAACTCGCGAGGTGCCCAAGAAAAGTATGCTCGCGAGGCACATCACGAGCCCATCAGAGTGATGAGCGTGGCACAACACCACAGAAGGTTCACCAGGAGGAGGAAATTTCCTTTCCGAAAAAGATGCGACCCGGCTGCATCATCCTCACGATGATGCCCTTGTGATCACGCCCATAGGGCGCCATAATATCCCGAGAATGTTAGTGGATAACGGAAGTGCTGTGAACATCCTGTTCGCTTCAACTTTCGAAAGAATGAATTTGAACGAGGCAGACCTGAAGCCTGCCTCGTTCCTTTATATGGCTTCACAGGGGACCATATGCTCCCAAGGGCATGATCTCACTCCCAGTCACACTGGGTGACTTCGACGAGGTGACCAGAGTAATTGAGTTCTTGGTAGTGGATTGCCCATCCGCCTTTAATGGAATCCTGGGGCGACCTCTACTGAGGCACTCAAGGCGGTCACCTTCAATATACATTTGAAGATGAAGTTCCCAACCGACGGGGATGGGGAAGTTAGCGGGTTCAGTGCGTAGCTGGGACTGCTATGTGAAAGCCGTACAGATGGCGTGCAAAGGCAAAGGCAAAGGCAAAGGCACCTCACGCGGCGATCACAACCAGGCAATGGCGATTAGCCGGATCGAGCCACAGCCTGGCCCAGCCGAGGATAATATAGATCCTCGTATTCAGGACTGCCTTCTAGTGGGCCAGTTGAGGACCTGACTGAAGTACTGGTCGACCAGATCAAACCAAGCAGGGTGCTAGGATCGGTAAAAATCTCAATCCCGGCTCGCTACCGAACTGACCAGCTTCCTCAGGGAAAACATCGATGTGTTCGCATGGCGCAAACAAATATGGTCGGGATCAGCCTGAATATTATTTACCATGCATTAAACATCGACGGTGAGCAAGCCAATTCGCCAAAAGAGGAGAGCGATGGACCCGAAGCGATATGTTGCCTTGAAGCTTGAGGTGGAACCTCCTCCGAAATGGGTCCATCCAAGAAGCACTCTATCCGACCTGGGTTGCCAACCTAGTTCTAGTAAAGAAGCCTAACGGCAAATGCGGACCTGCGTCGACTTCACCGACCTCAATAAGGCATGTCCGAAAGATAGTTTTCCCTGCCAAGAATCAACCAGCTCTTGGATGCCACCTGGGGCACGAGCTGCTAAGTTTTAGGACCGTACTGGGATATAATCAAATTCTGATGTACGGGCTAGACCAAGAGCATACATCTTTTATTACAGATGGGGACTGTACTACTATAAAGTTATGCCCTTCAGCCTCAGAACGCTGGTGCAACTTACCAGTGACTGGTTAACGGAGTTCTCCGAACAGATAGACAGATCGATGGAGGTCTACGTAGACAACATGCTGGTGAAGTCGCATGTCGCTTCAGATCATGTAGCACGCACATCTCGCTGAGATGTTCGGCATCTCGGCCGGAGTAGCGAATGAAGTTGAACCCCCTTAAATGTTCATTCGGAGTATCCTCGGGAAAATTCCTAGGGTACATGATTAACCAGCGGGAATTGAGATCAACCCTAAAAAATCCAAGCTCTCTCAAAATGGAGAGCCTGACAACAAAACAGGTTATGAGCTTGAACGGGCGTATAGCGGTGCTAAGTCGCTTCATATCGAGGCTAACGATCGTTGCTACCATTCTTCAATGTACTCAAGGCCAATAAGAAGTTCGAATGGACCCCGAGTGCAAACAGCCTTCCAAAGAATAAAAGAACACCTCGGGAAGCCACTGCTTCTGTTCAAACCTTCCCACAAGAGATCCTCCTTTTGTACCTGTCCGTCTCATAGTTCGCGATCAGTGCAGCTCTAGTTCGGGAAGAGAACGGAACGCAATGGCCAGTATATTACACGGCAAGCGTCTGTTGGATGCCGAGATGCTGTATCCGAAAATGGAGCGATTAGCCTATGCCCTGCTGATCGCTTCCCGAAAGGTTGCGACCTTATTCCATGCCCACACAGTTCACGTATTGACTATTACCCGCTCAGACAGGTCCTCCAAAAATCAGAGGCGTCGGGAAAATTGCTTAAAGGGCCATGGAACTCAGCCCGTTCGATCTCCATTACAAACCAAGAGCAACTATTAAAGGGCAGGCTGTTGCTGACTTCATATCAGAGTTCTCGCATCATCCAGCAAACGAGCCGGAACAGCCCAACGAAGTCATCCAGAAAACTGTTCAAAATCTCTCGACTGGACCCTCTACGTCGATGGTCATCGAATAGAAAGAGGGCTGGAGCGATCCTTCTCTTGTTGAGTTTCGAAGGGGCCCGTATTCATGGCATCTGGTTCGGTTTTAAAGCAACCATAATGAGACCGAGTATGAAGCTCTGCTCGCTAGACTCAGGTTGGCCAGGGAAATGGGCACAACCCGATCAGTGTCCACAGTGACTCCATGTGGTCGTTAACCAGATTTTAGGAGAGTATCAAGCCAAGGAAGCTAACATGATCAATATCTGAGAAAGCTAAGGCCGTATCGAGCCGTTCAAGCACTTCACGGTCACTCAGATCCCTAGAGAAAACAATTTTGTGGCGGACGCCTTGGCAAGGATAGCCTCATCATTAGACTCGGATGCACCGGAGAAAATTCATGTTCGATTCATCAAAATCCCCAATATTAGCCCAATCGAATAGGCCGTGATGTAACGAGTCCAGGCTCATGGATGACCCCATTACTCGGTATCCAAGGATGGGATCTTGCCTGATGATAAGGTCAAGGCAAGGGTTCTGCGAACAAATCTGCTCGCTACACCCTCATCAAAGACCAGCTGTACAGGCGAGGGTTTAGTGCCCTCTCCTCCGATGTGTAACCAGCGAAGAAGGGATTACATCATGAGGGAGATACATGAAGGGATCTGCGGTAATCACACCGCCGTGCGATCTCTTGTGAACAAGGTCGTTCGTCAAGGGTACTATTGGCCCCGAATCCAAGATGACGCCTACAACTTTGTCAAAAGGTGTGATAAGTGCCAGCGGTTCGCGAATATACCGCAAGCTCCCTCCACGAATGATAACCATGACTAGTCCCTGGCCTTTTTCCGTGTGGGGGATCGATCTCATCAGTCTCATGCCAGTCGGTAAAGGGGGAGTCAAATATGCGTGGTCGTGGTAGATTACTTCACCAAATGGGTGGAAGCGAACCGCTAGTCGCGATCACGACCAAAAAGCTCAAAGACTTCGTTTTCAAGAATATTTTGTGCCGCTACGGAATTCCTCATACCTTCATCTCGGATAATGGAAAACAGTTCGACAACGAGGAATCAAACTGTTTTGCGACGAGCTGGGCATCCATAAAAAATTCGCCTCAGTCGCAAGGCCACAAGCAATGGCCAAGTTGAAGCTGTCAACAAAACCATCAAGCACACTCTGAAGGCTAAACTTGGCGTAGCCAAAGGGAATTGGGCGATGACTCCCCCAAAGTCCTATGGGTGTGCAGAACTACTCCAAGACCTCTACCTGAAAACATTTTTTCGCTAGTATACGGATGCGAGCGATGATCCCTGTAGAGGTGGCAACTGGTTCACTTCGAAGGGATGTACAATGAGGCCAACAACGAAGCACTTATGAGAGCAAGTCTGACCTTGTTGAAGAACATCACAGCAAGGCTTCTCTAAGGATATCAGTCTATCAGTAACGCGCGAAAAGGTTCTTCGATCCAAAGGTCAGGCGAGAGACTTCCAGGTCGGCGACCTTGTGTTAAAAGAAGTTCTTTGTTACCAGGGAACCAAGTGCGGGAGTGTTAGGACCAAACTGGGAAGGTTCATACCGCATCGACAAAGTGATAAGACGGGGACTTATCATCTCAAAGGCTAAACGGTTCAAAGTACCCCGAGCTTGGAATGTTAAGCACTTAGACCATACTATCAGTAATTCCGAACTCAGTTTTCCTTATAAATTAACTTGCGATTTGTGTAAAAATTTCCTTGTAAAGTGTCATTTTGTGCACTTGTAACACATTCGCATGGAATCTTGTTCGTGTGAATGTGTTATGTTATCACACTTGTTCCAGTAAATGTAAGCAATCAGAAATACTCATGTATAATAAAGCGACAGAAATTGTAAAGCAGAAGTATTTCATTAATGTGGAGTACAACAGGCAAAATGGCATGACTATAAGCATATCGGCTCCTAGAGGGCCGACCTCATCGTCCTGGGCTGGTTGGCTGAGGGTTTATTCGGGCGTGTCCCGAACCTCCTGCTCGAGAGGCCGCCGCTTCATCATCCTCCTGCGCCATGGACATAAGAGATCTTGCCAATCTTCCAAGAGGTCGGACGGGTCAAGTCAAGGATTCTTTGGTTGCAAGACATAAAAGACTCTACGCCCATTCAGCAGCCTTCTCCTCGACCTCCGCTGCTGATTCTGCATCCTTGTGTCAAGGAAGCCACTTTTTCCTTGACTTGCCTGAAGTTCAACTTGAGAGTTGCCTTCACTTCTGGAGGCGTCCCTCTCTTGTTTTGTTCGGAGACCTGCAAAGAGGTCGCTTTAAGCTCCGGTCCTTCTCCCCGGCCTCCTTGGAGAGTGGCTATGTGTTGTAGCTCCTTTATTTCCTCTCCATGCTTCTCGAGCTGCGCTTTTGGAAGTCCACCGTACGAAGAGCCGCGTCTTTTTCGTTCAGGTACGATTCACCGACTCAGAAGACAGGTCTCTCTCTGTTTCGGTGGCTTCCAGGCTTCGCTTAAGCGTTGCGTTTTCTTCCTTCAAAGCAATGCCTCCCTTTGCGGCTCCTAGTTGAACCTTCTCCAAGGACATTCGCATAGAAAGAAGAGCATGCAAACAAAGAAAGATAGAGTTAGCTAATCAAAAGAAGCTAAGTGGTAGTATTCGCGAGGACAGTTCGTTCACTTTGCTAAGTGTGGACCGTGTGGACATTAGGTCCATGTCGCTAGAATCTACGAACTGTCAAATGATTCCGAGAGTTAGCATTCCAATAAAGCGTAGACCACCAGATGTAGGTACTCGGTAGGTTCCCCAGCGAGTCAACACTGGAGTATCCTTCTTTGCAGCTTCAGCAATGGTCAGTCGTCCATCGGTTCCTTACCCGACCTCTTCACGTCTGGCTGTGATCTTTGATTGATCGCCCTCAAATTTGGTCTCTGACTCTTCGACCTGAACTGTCTCCTCTTCTTTCGTTAGGCCGTTGTCTTCAGCCTTGGGTGAGCAGGCAACGATTGGGAGACCTTCGTGGTCTATTGGTACGTCCTCTAACGGTATACCTAAGAAGTTCCGGAAGGTCACGCCGGTGGGCCCATGTGCGCCTTCAGTCGAGGGAACGGTCAGAGCAGCATCGGCTTTTGCTCTTGTCCAAGGGAAATTAAGCGACCTTCGTGAGTGCTTGACTCCTTCGGAGGCATGGTCGCTGCATGCAAAGCATCATTAGCAAAGATATCTCATTTCACGACCAGAAAGCGACCAGTTAGTAGGACTACTCAATGGGGGCTCTAACGACGCATTTACATTGAAGAAAACCGTATTTTCGCAAGTTCACGGTCGTCACGAGTTTCTTCCGCGTCGCGCTTGTCCTCTGGCAAGGAGCCGAAATGCACGATCCTACTTCTATCAAAGAGCAGCCCTTAGTCGGTGTCTTGTTAACTGTCGAAAGCAATCAGGTTGTTAGAAAAAAAAAAAAGGCCTATCCGACTGGAAGCGGCAATGGTCGTCAAAATGAAAGAAGGAAAACTTCGTTTCATAGGCCCTCGCATGCTCGGGTAACTGTGTGTCCCCCCGGCGATAGTAGGTCGCATGGACAAGTAGTAAAGAGTCCTTGTCCTTGCTTTTTCAAAAAATAAGACCAGCCAACCTCTATCCGGGTCAGCTCGCCCAGCCCGTTCTCGTGGCATGCGATGTACATTGTAACGACAATGACGTACGCGTTCGGAGTCAGCTGCATCAGGTGATCCTGAGTGGTCCAAAAGGACTTGATGAAAAGGTGGAAGGGTTAGTCCCTACCTGATGATCTCTCGGAGACGCGGCCAGACCACTTAGCGGGTATCGCGATGAGTGTGCCACGTCGAGGAAAGCGTCCACCTCGATACCGTACTGTTTTATTACCCTCTCAAGCTCATCCTGGTAAGTACTGAGAAGACCTAAAGGGATGCTGGAGCACCCTGTGGGGACGAACTGGTTCCCTGTTCGGATGGTGTGTGAGGGGTCCATTTTGTGGTCTGCAAAAAAGACAAGTAGAAAGGTCATTTAGCGCCGTACGCTATTTGTACGAGACATGAGAGGAAACAAACTCCCTAAATCCCAAAGGAAACCCTAACGGCATGATTCTAGCCGCATTCATGGCTCGAACCTGACCTAAGCATCTCGTTCCGATAGGTATCGGAAGACAAACGCCATTCAACCATGGAAATAATGAAACAAAAACAGGGAGAAGCTCTTACCTCTCGGAGTATGAGAATAGCTTCGCCTCGAATACTGGAAAATGTGTTTTGAAAGGCAGAGGTTCCAGGTTTGCGAAAATCTTTTACTCTCTAAGGAAAAGGCTTGGTGACATTGCCTAAGAAAGACTTGAGGTTTTTATAGCGTTGAATCGGCATTTGGATTTCTTGGAATCGAAACGGCGTTTGGGCGGCAAAGGTTTCTCACCGTTGATCACGGCCAACGTGTCGCGCATCAGCAAGGAAGAGTGAGCATCACGACTGAATAAAGTCAAACCTTCATCTTTCCCGTTGAAAGCTCAAACGACGGCCATCTCTCTTTCTCAGAGCATTAATTGTCTCCAAATCTACATTTAATGCTCTGATAAGGGCATCGTTCCAACGTATAACGCATTTAATGTTTGATAAGGCGTACTGTGTCAGGTACAACGCATTTAATGTATCTGGTTGGCACTTATCACACACAAGGCACACTGTCAGCGTAGAGACTGTTTCATTAAATGCGCCCATATCAAAAGCACAACAGGTGACGTCTGACGAAATCAAGTCGCTCTTCCTTACAAACAAGATCATGCGAGGTTGTGTTCACAAAAAGTGCCGTTCTGACCTACTTTCAGATAGGTCGGAATCACCAGAATTTCTAGGAATCATCCAATTGCGGCATGACTTGTAGTTTCAAGGTTCGATTCTCAAACCTTAAAAACTAGGGGACTTCGTTATATCTTTTGGCTTTTTTGCTGCGGTTATGAGAAGGGTTAAAATGACGCCGTTTAGACTTTAGAGGTACTTTCCGAAAGCACGTCACCTGGCGGAAGCGTAGAATACTAGAGTATGGTACTTCCCGAATAACACCAGTCTATTACAATCTTACCGAAATTACCCCCACTTGCTTCTTATGTTGTAGCTAGTAAAGTGACTGGACATGAGATATGGAAGAAGATCTCAGCGACGCCGTTCCATGCTCTTCCCTTACCGTTGATTCCATCCTTCGTGTCGGAACGGTAACGAAAATCAATAGATTATTTCATGATTCTAGTTCAACCTTAGAAGCACCAAACCCTTGCTACTCAAAAATTATTTTGATTCCTTTTTCAGGCTGGTGCAATTTGGGGACTGTGTACAGGTCCACAAGAAGCTCGTAAAAGAAGTAAAATGCGTACAAAATTTTAAGATAAATCAACTAGACTTCTTTTCTTTCTTTAAATTAATACTAATTTCCCGCCATTGCTATAATTTACAGGTCTGACTGGCATTCGAAGAGTTTCCTTTGTGGTATTATTGTTTTTTCTTTTTCTTTTTTTATTCCTTTGAAATTCTAATACATCATTTCTTCTTTGCTCAGTTCCTCATGTAACGTTTGACCTTCAAGATATTGATACATTTTTTTAATCTGATTTGCAGACAAAATCAATTGGTAAAATTGGCTTTCAATGTGGTAAGTAGTCCGGGTTAATCTTAGTTTGCTTGCCATGTTCAATTGTTAATTGCATAATTAGGCATAGTGTTGCCATCGAACTTTACAAGGTAGTGAAAGGAGTGGGATATATGTTATGAAAAAAAAGCAAGCTTCGGTGGTCAATTTTATGCCACATTTTTCATGAAAATACTTTCTGAGCTTTTTAACTCGGGAAAATGGGGAATAATGGTACATAAGCTTTGTGCAATGCTTCAAAATAATGATCGTAAACCATATGGCATGCTTGCCAATGTTTTCTGTTGCCCTCACCATCTTTCACCACTTCTCTTTTTTGATTATTCTATTTTTATTTTAGTTCATCAAGCCTGTTGTCTTATGGTGTTTCTTGAATCACCTTTTTGTTTTTTCTTGATGTAAGAACTTGATCTTATTTGACTTGCTTAGTGACTCAGTAAATTACTCAATTTTTTTATATTTTTATAGGACTTGTTGCTGGTGTCTTTACTAGTACCCGCTGTGGAATTCAGAGATACCGAAGACAGAATGATTGGGTAAGTTGTACATACGATCCATTTAATTTTATGCTTTTAGTAATTTTTTTTCTTTGTTGACACAAATGTAAGCTTGTCAATCCAATACTATGAGGCTATCAGCATCCACAGTTATTTGCCTCAATCCATTTGTTTAATATTGCAAACTTTGGTATAAATTTGTACGGATCGTTAAGTATTTATTGTATTGTATTGAGCACAAAGCCCTGTTGGAGCGTCATGATTTGATTCACATAGTGTTAGGATCCCACATTAGAGGGAGAATGGATGGGCATGTGGTTTATAAGGAGTTGAGCACCCTCCTTTGGCAAGCCGGTTTTCTAAAGAGAGTTCTACCCAAGTCCATAAAAGGACCACTACTCAGCCCAATTCCTATCAAAGGCCCATTGTCTAGCCCAATTCCTATCAATTTGGGAGTGGGATCCTATCACATAACAATATTTTCGCCCTGCTAGTACCAACTTCTGTAGACTGAAAAGAGTTATAGTAACAACTTCTCCATCTCAATCTCAATCTATGGAAGTTTCATGATTGCAGGAAATTGACCTTAAAGTAGTGTCCCCAAAGATGAGTTGGCTATTTTTTTTTAGTGCAGTTTAGATGATAAACCGTATTGCTAATGAGTCTAGATAGCATGATGCATATGCAAGTGAAAGCATCTTCATAACTAGCAAATATTGGGTGCTTGATACACAAACATCTGTGTAGGAAGCCATACCAGAAATCCCATGGAGGGAGGATTATATGATGCAAATTCAAAGAATTTACCTTGTAATTAAAGATGTGCTGGGATGTTTGTTTATCTCCTGGTTTGAGGTATCATTTCATTTTTTTCAAGTGAAGCTTTTGTGCTTGGCAGCCAGCTCTAATGGATTCTTTGAGTTTCATTGGATGACAATTCAAGTACGTAAAATATCTGCATATATGTAATAGTTTGTTGGCTCATCTACCCTTACAATATTGGATAGGACAAGATTGATTTTGGGCTGTTCACTTCTTGTTAAAAGGAGTACATTTTTTATATCAGGAGCAATATGAAGATTCAAAGAACTTGAGCTTTCTGATGCTTGTTCATAACTTTGATTTGTAGATATGAACATGGTGTGATGGCCTACTAATGGACTTTTTCAAGTTTTTGTCTCCTTACAGATAAGTTTTTGTCTCCTTACAGATAAATGCTTTTATTGCGGGTGGTGTGGCCGGAGCATTAGCTGCTGCTGGGACACGGAGCTTGACGCAGGTCATTGGCATGGCTGGCCTGGTCTCTGCCTTCAGCGCTGCTGCTGACTACTCTAGAACAAACTGAATATCTCCTTGCAAAAGTCGGCAGAGGAGTATTGAGGTGATTCTCACCCAGTTGCTTCTTTTTGGATTTATCATTAATCTTCATGCCTCTCTGTTTGGCTCTCTTTTTTCCTGCCGCTGCTTATATTGAAGTTTTCACCTGAGATACTTGATGTTGCCCTTAGCTTTATGGATACAAAACTAGATATATTATCCTGCTAGAAGTTGTGACCAGTATAGACATTTTTTCAATTTTTAATGTAAGAATTGAATTCACATGGTAAATAAAGCTAATGCAAGTTTTACTTTGTCATTTCTGTTGCTGTCCACAAGGAGATACAAGAGTTGAATGTAAATTTCTAAAAATCAGTATAAAGCTGATGGGTAATCTTTGATACGCCTGAGAATTACTCTCTTGTGCTAGATTATGAGCTCGTATTGTCGATCAAGATAAAAGCTTCAGCATTTAGTCATTTTACATATATAACTCACAGTCCGACTTCATGCAAATCTCTTTTCTGGGCTTTCCCTTTGTGGGCTGCCCTTTCAATTGGGACTATTTGTAGCTTTCTCTGGCTTCTATTTTGAGTTACCTTCTAGTCATACTATTTCATACTTCTTAGCACAAAGCCATTCATTAGATCTATGTTACCTATCTCATTGATTTGACAACTTAAGACCATAGACACTGTCATTTTCTGAAAGCCTAAGTGAAATTTCCATTCAGCTTGTGTTCCCTTTTAGCACATAACTGGAATGGTAGACAGATTGCTCTTTAGTTTTTTTCTCTATCTATGCACATAGGTATCATCTTACAAATTAAATTGAAATGATTATTAACCTTAAGTTTCATTTGTGCCTGGACCAGGAGTTAAATTTCGATGCTTCCTTGTTTCTGTCAGCTTGTAAACCAGCTATGAAATGTATGCTATGTGTGTTCTTTTGTAGCTTGGTAAATCAACAATATCATAGTACTTGCTGAATCAATCACACAGGTCAACAATGCATCCACGGAACTAGTAGATTACCAAACACCTTAGATCTCAAGTGATCCATGAAAGCACTGACAAATAAGATTAAAATTGGGGGTTGCAGGGGATGTGGCAGTTGTTGGGACTTCAATCTACTCGGGTATCCGATGTCAGGAGGAAACAAATTTGATATTGTCAAATTAAGAATCAGATTGAAACTTTCTTGTTGAATGAGAATGGCTTTCTGATGTGCCACATCCCTTGTGGATAGGACAAAACACGTTAATAAGTTCTGTTTGTCAAATAACAACTTCCCCGAAAACTTGATATGTAGTTACATGACTTGTAGATGCAAGTTCAGTAATGAAAAACTAATTTAATTTTTATGCAACAGACTATTAAAACAAGTAAACAACCCTTTCCTAGTTCTGACATGTCCTCATCTAGCAGAGTATTTTGACAGACTTGAATTGACCCTTTTAATGCAACTGCATTGTTTTATGTCATTGAAACAGTATTTATTGACCTCTATAGCGTCCACATTGATGGGCATGTTTGGTCGATTATCTACTTTTTTTTTTTTTTTTTTAAATTATAAGCATTTGAAAGAGATTGAAAATGAGACGTTTGTGAGTGCATAATGTTTAATAATTTGGTTTTGAATTATTCACCAATGTCTAGGATGGCAGATGGCTGCCATTTCAGTATCTGTGTGCCCCGTAAACATTTATTGGTCAAAGTTAAGATTTCATTAATAATGATTAAAATTCTTTGTATTTAATATACATTATTATAAGGGTAATTCGATCTAATGTCAATTGAATATCTTCCTGGGAACTATCTCCATTACATTTGAACCCATCACTGAGATTAGATCAGCCTATTGTAACTTCAAGTGTTTCCAACTTTCCATCACCCAGATTCTCCCTCCCTAATCACTCCCGATATCTGAAATTATCGTGGTCGAAAAATTAGTTTGGTTCTGTTGGTCACTTATTGAAACTTTACTTGGAAATGCTAATGTTGTCACCCTCATATGGATCACAATTTCACTTAAGGTAATCAAAGTTTAAAAAATAATAAATGGGTCTGGTAATTGCTAACTTGTCGACTTTCTTTGTTCATGGAAACACGAAGTTGAAAGGATTGCTTAATTATTTATAAAAAAAAAAAAAAATAGATTAGTTTAAAATTAAAATGTTCAAGGTCATTTTTTTCCCTGCTGTGTTTATGAAAATATTTGAAGTGATGCTTAGGCACGAATACGATACGATTAAATGAAGAACCGGACCGGTAGCAGAGTTGACTGCAATGTCCCATCTATCCCATGATATGATTAATGGGGTTGGTTGTTGAAGGTGATGTGGTTTGAATTGCTGTGCTGGTGCAAGAACATTGGTTGGCATTTCGTCTCCTGCTTCCTCCTACCTCAGTTTTATCAATCACTCCTATAATAAAATCCAATTTCGGAAGCCTCTAGACAAAGAATGAATGTTGCTGTGTTATTGAGACCGATGTAGTTGATCATTACACCATATTCATTACTCAATACTCATGATGTGACATTTTCCGTGGGATGAATTTCACCACCAACCGTTATCAACATGGGAGAACGACCTTTTCCCACCTAAGGTTTTGGTGAAACAACACTTTTCCACCCGTTAAGTTTCAAAACGATATTTTTTCACCCCTCTCGTTCTGAAGAAGGGCAGGATAGTTAATTTACGTGATGTCTCATAAATCAAAATTTAAAAATTGAAATATGCTTTTTCCTTCTCTTTTTTTTTTCTTTTTTTTTTTTTCTTGTCTTTTCTTGGCCATTATCTCTTCCTTCTACGCTGGAGGCTGCGAAACTGGCATAACCTGCAACCGCCAGCTCGGTTGGCAGCGTTGCAACCTTTAGCTACGAGCTGGGTTGGCTGCGATGCTACTAACTCAGCTCGCAACCAACCAAATCATGGCCGAAGGCAGCGTCATAAACACACAACTTGACCGTGACACTGACGTCGACACCTCAGCCCCCTTTCTTTTCTGGCTCACAATTTTTCTTTTGGATCTTATGGTTTGTGGGTTTGTGATTTGGGGGTTTATTTTTAGTGGTTGGAGGATTTGAAGATTCTTTTCTTGAAATGGGTGTTTTGTGTTTGTTGGATGTTGAATTTTGCGTTGTGTGGGTTTGTGAAAAGAGTTTGTATATGAATTTTAATTGTTAAATCAGTAGAGATAAAAAAACTTCAATGGGTTTGCTGGATGTTATGTTGTGTTGTTTGGGTGCCTGAAAAAAACATGTATATGAATTTCAGTTAAATAATATCAGTAGAGATTGGAAATTTTGATGGGTTTGATGGAGGAAAGAGAAGAAGAAGATGATGTGGGCAGAATACATTTGGTGAAAGAAGGAAAATAAGATGATGATTTGTGCATAATACATTTGGTGGAGGAAGGAGAAGAAGAAGATGATGAACAACGGGAAATTAAGGTTGGAGAATGAAAGAGAGATGTTAGAGAAGCCATGTGCGTTTGAGGTTTTTGGGTAGTGGGTACTATGGTCTATGCGAATACTAGAAAAGTAAAAATTTGATCTTGCAAAATGTTGTTGTTGTTCCAGAGAGTGTGTATGGTGTGGGCAGTAAAGAAGTGAAAGGAGAGACAAGAACCAGTCAAAAGAAAAAAAAAAAAAAAAAAAAAATTGATTTGATTTTGTCATGTTTCTGCTTCTTCTCTCTCTGTAGAATTTTCTCAATGTTTATTTTGATACCCGCCCAACAAACTTTCATTACTGCTCAATTACAGGGTATTGTCATTGTTAATGGGAATGTAAATTTAAAATTTGTCTCTCTAACTTTTTATTAAAAATAATGTTTTACTGAAATTTAAGTAAAATTTATATACAACTTTCAAATTTAAAGAGAGAGTATATTGGTAATTGACTTTGTTGCATGACATAAAATAATAAAAAAAATTATTAAATCAAATAATAAAAGATACTTTCGTTTTTATAATCAAGTGATAATAGATTTTATTAACGGCATATAACAATGGGTGGGAAAGTGTCATTTTGAAACTTGACGATGGGAAAGTCTTGATTCACCAAACCTCGGGTGGGAAATAGTCGTTCTCCTTGTCAACATCGGCTTTCGCATTAAAAAATGGTGCACGTACCTCGGTGAACACCAACAACATTATATCATTATTTTAGGGCCGACTTACACCTATCCAAGGTTTGTCGTAATGACAAATTGGTACCCAAAAGACAAAAGGTTTGAAAACGATAAACTGGTACTTTTCGTCATGTGTTGTTACTGATTTTCGTTTGCAAAAGGATAATACAGTAATTTCATGTACAATCACCAAACTTTATTTGAGAAATATTAGTCTATTTTTTTAATTATTTTTAGACCCGCTAAGTTTATTAATTTCATAAATACCCCCAGAAAAAAGTTTAAAAATTAACAAAAACACCCCCATCCACCCATATTTGCCAGATTTCGGCAACCACCGTCAGTGGTAGCTGGAATCTGTCACAACGGTCTACATCACCACAGGAAATGACCGATAATTCACCGATCTGGCTGGAAAATGTCAGATCTGGTCATCGCAGACAACGACGACCAAAGATGAAGTTTTGCGGCTGTCGACGGCTAGATCTGGCCAAAAAAGGCTATAGGGACGCCATACCGATCAGATTCGATCGGTATATGTCGTTACGCAATTTTTTGGTCAGATTCTGGCTGTGATGGCCAAAATATGGCACTGCTGGTAGTAGGGATGTTTTTGTTATTTTATAAAATTTCTATATATTGATGTGTTTAGTTAAATTAGCAAAACCTATGAGGTTTTTTAAAATTTTTAAATTTATAAAAAACTAAAATATCAAACTTTTAAGAACATTCTAATTTTTTTACCATTAGCTAATAAAAATCACTAACAGCATATAACAAAAGATACATATTTATTATTTTCATACTTTTTAGATACTAATCTATTATTACGAAAAATCTTGAGTAGGTGTAAGTCGTTTCCTCTTATTTTAGCCATACTGATTACATTTTGTCTTAAAACTCATAAAATTTTAGCTGATTAAATGTTTCTAAAAAAACGGACGTTTGACGATAAGCCGATGGCCAACGTATTTTTCAAAATACAGAATAGAAGTATCTGAAGTGGGGTCAGAAAGTTATACGGGGAATTGGGGAAATGTGATCAGGATTGGGTTGAGACTCTCAAGTCTCAATCAGAATGGAGTACAGTCTGATGCAGCAATAGCATCTATAGAAGTTCCCTGGTTTACGGTATGGGCACGTGTCATCTCATCAATATTCGAACTTATCGACGAGCTTATATAATTGCAACCGTGTCGTTTCCGACTATTCTATTTATTTATCTTTCTACCTCCTCAACTTTCCACCTTTTCTTCGCTATCTTTTGTGTTGTAAAAGCAAAAATTTCTCTCCTTTGACCCTGCACCACCCTTCATCGCATTACTATTTGTCGCAGATCTACCTATCATTCTGAATATCATACATAAATATAGATCCAGAATATAGAGAGGGAATGTTCGAGTTGATTGTAATTGGATAACGAGTGTGTTCTTTGATTTTACAAGAAGATGGAAGTTGAAATTTACCCAAATGACAAGATGGTAGTAAAGTATCAGGAGGTAAGTATGCTTTTAATTATCATTTTTTCTTTTGTTAGGAAATGATTCTATGGATTATTTTGGTTGATGGGATTTTGGTGTTGAATGATATTAGGAGTATATAAGAAATGCAAGAGGAGTTCAGCTTTTTACTTGCAAATGGCTGCCTTTCTCTTCTGCAAAAGCTGTTGTTTTCCTTTGCCATGGTAGCTCCCTCTCTTACCACTCTGAACCTTCTCTCTCTGTCTGTTTGTTGGTTGGTTGTGATAATTTAATTCATTAATGGGATTTGCAGGTTATGGCATGGAATGCAGCGGTTTCATGAGAGGTAATAAATACTATTAAATGACCTTTCGTTTCTTCTGTTTCTGTTTTCCAGTACACATGTGATCATCTTTATTAATAGGTTTTCTTACCCAATTTCAAAAGTAATTATAACTTTCTCCGGATTTTTCTTGCCTACATAAGAAAACTCAACCAAATCCAACGGTTACTCTAAATATTCTTAATTACAAAGTTTCTTCCAACCAGGAGTTAGCTGAAAAATTATAACCACTAAACAACATGGGTTATTCTCTCGATTCTTCTTGAAAATGAAATCCTTCCTGAAGATAAGCCATAACCATAAGGCATCTTTTTCCTCTGTTTGTTCATGTCTTCATTAGTGATAATGATTTCTAAATTTGTATCTCCCATACTCAATTATTAGAAGATGAAGCCATTAGCCATTTGTAGAATATTCCCCTATTCTCAGTCACACCTGTCGTCTCATCCTCATGCGGTGACTTCATCAGATAATATGAGGAGGCCACTAGTGAGCTGTAACCAACCGTACGTTGTTTATCTTTATCACATTATCTTTCTTTCTTTTCATCAATTATGTGCTTTTAAATCTTATGATCCATGACTTTTCGTCGTTTATACTATTTTCTTTTCTTTTTTCTCTTCTCTTAGTGATGATTCATGAGATTCTCCCCATCTATTATTAATACCTATATGTAACTAACACTAATATTTTATTTCCATTTAATTAAAGTCCTTATAAAATACAATAACATTATAACCGAACTTATGTTTGACTGATTATTTAATCACGATATATAAAACTTTTTTACTCCTGAAAATGATGTTTCTGTAGTTACACCACAAATATTTATTTTATTAAATATTATTGCTACAGGACGCCAACTTTCCCTAAATATATAAACAATTTGTATGGATATGTAGGTCAGGTGTTGGATTATGACCTGAAATTGAGTATGTTGGTCAGCTAACCTGGTTTGGTAGGCTAACAATCAATTGTTGGGTTCAACTAGACCCACTGCTTCAACTAAACATAACTAACGTAAGAGAACCAAGGGGTGCTACATTTGTCCCAACTAATTAATTACCATGAATAATATGGGTCCCCATATATAAATCTATGAAATATTGATTGGATTAAGAAGGGACATCCTCTATGTCAATGTCATTGAATCTGTTTACCTAACCTACCTATACCTTTGCCTTAGTGGGAAACGGGTGAAATTAAGATGAACGTGAAGTATTGTTGAATGATTTGATTTTGTTGAACAAAACTTGGTCATGTATAATAGATAAGTGTGAATTAATCAAAGAAAGAAAATTGAAGGCCCAATTTTAATGTGATTTCATGATTTGAATAGAATGTGGAACCAGGCTAGCAAGTGCAGGATATGCTGTATTTGGCATTGACTATGAAGGACATGGGCGATCCATGGGTGCTCGTTGTTACATCAAGAAGTTTGAAAACATCATTAATGACTGTTACGACTTTTTCAAGTCTGTTTGTGGTATGCACTCTGCAACAAATATCTTGTACGACACTCCACTGAAATGTAATGGCAAAGAATATTTCATTTTCTATATGTGGTTTAATTTCCAGCGCAGGAAGAGTTCAGAGACAAGGGAAGGTTCTTGTATGGTGAATCAATGGGAGGAGCTGTGGCTCTTCTACTTCACAAAAAAGACCCTCCTTTCTGGAATGGTGCTGTTCTTGTTGCACCAATGTGCAAGGTACCAATTTTAATTAACGATTGCTATAAAGCTTGAAGTTTAATGAAATATAATTGAGATGGCTATTGCCTTTTGACAATAAATGTATAGATTTCAGAGAAGGTGAAGCCACATCCTGTAGTTATCAACATATTGACTAGAGTGGAAGAGATCATACCTAAATGGAAGATTGTACCCACAAAAGATGTCATTGACTCTGCTTTCAAGGACCCTATTAAGCGAGAAGAGGTGGGGACCTTTAATTTATTTTTGATAAAGTGAACAAGTTAAATTAAAGATTCAAATGTCACTTTCGCAGGTCAGAAGCAATAAGTTGATATACCAAGATAAGCCCAGGCTGAAGACAGCACTGGAAATGCTCAGAACTAGCATGAGCCTCGAAGACAGTTTAAACCAGGTTAATATATGCCCCTTCTTGTTGTGTTATTATAACCTGATTTCTTTATAAATTAATAACGAGTTAGTGTTTGGCAGGTGACACTACCATTCTTTGTATTACACGGGGAAGCAGACACAGTGACAGACCCAGAAGTGAGCAAGGCATTATACGGGCGGGCCACTAGCAAAGACAAGACCATAAAATTGTACCCAGGAATGTGGCATGCTTTAACATCTGGAGAACCGGATGAAAACGTAGATATTGTATTTGGTGATATCATAGCTTGGCTTGATAAGCGCTCAAGTGATGCCATTATAGTCACACCCATTCAACCTCCGTTTGGCAATGGCATTCAGAAACTCACTGATATCGACTCACCTACATCAATACAACAACAACAACGTAGCTATTTATGTGGGTTGAAAGGACGTCGCATGTTCCATCACTCAGCAATGTAGCTCTAGTTCAAATTCCAAATCTCTTGTGTTGTGTGTGTGTAGCCAAACTTCTATTTAGTGGGTTCTTAGCCCTTTCAAATGCAAAGGGTTCACTTTTAATTGGAAATAAAATAAGGTTTGGTATTCATGCTTTATTTTATAGACCACTGCATTCCTGTAATAAAATTTGCTCAATCTTTGTCATGGATAAGTATTCCACCATTAATTTGAGAAAGGGGATGTTAAGTTAAGTAGACTTTTGATTCAAGATGTATATATAGTTTTTAATTATTAATAAATTCGATGATAAATTAACTTTTAATTAAAATTATGTATAAAAATGAATTTTTTATTTAAGTTAACAAATTAAATTATGTTATTTAAATTAAAATCGTATAGAGGGGAAAACTGAATTTTGAATTTTGAAATGGCGAGCCCGGTCCACAGATGATCCTACCTTAACGGCCCGCATAAGAGACCAATGTGGACTGCAACAATCGTCCTGTGAGACATAATAGAATCAAATTTTATGCATAACATCAGTTTTCATTTTCCAGCTCTCAGAGAATCTCTAAGTCGTAGATCAAAAGTATCTTAATCTACTGCAGTGACTTCACTCTTAACATAAACTCTAATTTCTTAGCTTTCTGTTTCATGCTGATTTTGACGGAACAGAAACTATAACTCCTTTTCATTTATATATTTGTTTTGCAGGTTCGGTTTTCTTTGTGAGAATTGCTCAAGTCAACATGAGGGTATCCTCGAGTATTCTGTTTAATTTTCGATTATTTAGAGTCTTTACATGATATAGTAATTAGGACTTCCTTTATCTAGCTTTAGAAATATTTCTTCTCTATTTTTTACATTACATAAATGGTGTACCTATGTATAGACGTGGTCATTTTTGTATGAAATCATGTCCATGACTGTGAGTTCACAAAATTTATGCATACCCCTAATCATTGGATACATAGGAGGTAAATTAACGAGCAGGATTTTCCGAACTTGAAGTTAAACTGGGAAACTGGACTGAAGAGTTAGTTGAGTAAAATAAAATCAAAATTACGATGGTATTTGGCAGTCTATGAGATCTTTGGAACTTTAATCGAGTGGAACTGAAAACTCAAGTACCTGTTTTAAATTTTTAAGTACAGTTGATCTGTTTGCATTGTAGCTATCGTAATATGTTTGTATGGCCCACATATGCCAACTAAGTTCTTATACGAATTTCTGACTGAAATGAGAGAATTAACTTCCATGGAGATTTTTAATTATGCCCATAGATTTTAATTTTGTTACAGTGATCCATCTCTGTTGTGCAGTTTCTATTGGCAATAGTGTGTCATATACACACATGGAAAAGTACATTCAAGGCTCTTATAGTTGTCAATTATTTACAGTTATCAAAAATCTCTTAAAGTGAGAACAGATGAGTACATGGTGATCAAATTATTATGCTGCTTTCTTACTAATGTATAGCCGTCAGTCAAAAGATTTTCTATACTATATTCGTTTGGGTCACTTGGTAAATTTTGTTATGATAAGCATATCTAGAATACGCCAACATTTTTTTTTAATTTTTCTTATTATTATTCTTTTGCAGTAGACCAACGGATGAGGATGTCAATGTAAGTTTTCTTACTCTTTTATTTTATATAGTGCTCGCAACTCCATTAGGCTTGCTTATGATGCTTTCATTTGTGTACTTTCTTCTTTTATTGTCTTGTTTATTATTTATTGATCTTGGAAAGGTTGTCTTATGCCATCATCTTTTCTGTTTTATATTATCTTCAGATATTCATTGTGTTAACTGTATGTTTTTTGGAACATGTGATCAAGTTCAGTTTTCTAATCATCCAACTTCTTTTGTCATTCCAAAATTTGATCTATTTCGTAATTAATATGTTTTAAGTTATTAGCTACAAAATGGTTTAAATGTGCATTATTTCCTGTACTGCAGCTTTTGTATTTTGATTAAACCCTTGTCTTTTACTTTTAATGAGTTTACTTCAGTTGTTTATAGATGGGGCTATACTTTTGCATTAGCATTTTTATCTACCTTCTATTTCTGGATATTGCCTAACAATTATTCTGTTAAACTAAAGCTTGTAGCCCTTATTCATACTTATTGTTGCAGGGTGGCAACAACGAGGGAGAGGAATTTAACACTGGGCCACTTTCTGTTTTGACGACGAGTGTTAAAATAACACACAGGTAAGATACAGTAGTAGTAACCTAGAATAGGAACAAAAAGTTAAGTAAATTTCCTGATGTGGTGAGAAGAAGCGTTTTAAATTTTTAAGAGTGCTCAAAAGAAACAATAGGGCAGTTTGCTGTTGGAAACACCAAACCAGTTATCTGGGATGGTCCAATTGGATTGAATCTTTTAAGGTGAGTTCTAAAGTATAACAGAATTGTTTGATAGGCATGAAGGTGTATCTTCTAATTAAATATTCTGTTGGTTTTCACCAGAACTTGTGGCATTGTACATGTTGGACCAACACATGTTTCAATTTTCAAAACTTCCAAAGAGCCCTTGTGCTTAATCTGCTTTTGGGCCATGGAACTCCTTGTACTGACTTGGGAAATCTGTGAGTGAAATAGTTTTATGGATATGGCTTCCTCTGCTATTAAAAGTTTAGTCTTGCTGTTAATTAACATCTTCATTATGCCTGTCCATTCTGGTGCTAATTAACTGTCGAAACAATAAGAAGCTTCTTGGCCGTGTGAGGGCATTTGATCGACACTGCAACATGGTTTTTGAAAATGTTAGGGAGATGTGGACTGAGGTTGGTTCATTTGCACTGATCTTTTTTTTTTTTCTTTTTTCTCTTTGTAATGCTAATTGTCTAGTGAACAAATGCTTCATTTAAGTAAATGGGCTTACTTGTGGTACAGTTACCAAAAAACAGAAAAGGGTAGAAGCAAGCTCTTCCAGTCAACAAAGATAGATTCATCAGTATGTTGTACCGCCGAGGGGACTCTGGTATCATTGTCCTTAGGAATCTAAAGTGATATAGCTAGTTCCTTGTGATCCTTAATACTTGAACAAGTATTCTTGATATTTCCTTGTGATCCTTAATAGTTAATACTCAAACAAGTACTCTTGATATTTGTGGTTTGCTGCATAAGTCCTCCTTTAATGGTGTATGACTTAGCCATTTGCCTAACTTGTATGCACTCAGAAAGGTTGTTATCATTCACAATCTATAACTATGCTAATGGTTCACGTCAACAGTGGATACCTATGATGTTAACCCTGCTAGCGTTTTGAGTTCTAATTAGAGTTCACTTCAAAAGTCGAACGAAGGTAGGGGTATAGGCTGTCTTCTATCTCATTTTCAACTGCGCCTTGGGCTATAAATCAAAAAAATTGGGTGGCGTTTACAGCCCGTAGACCTGAGTCCTGATTGACTGTTTTTTAACCGATTTTTACCTAATTGTTGAACTCCAGTAGTTCGTGTTTCATAAATGCCACGTCCCACGATGAAAGCTAGGGCACCATACAACTCGTGCTAAAAAAGAGGTAATGAAGTTAAACAAACCCAACACAGAATGAGTGAAACAGGTAATCTATTGCTACTGCCGCTACCAGGCCAAGATGCATGAAAAAAGAATAGGATATAATGTTATTTTTGTAGTTTCAAATCTCGCGGTCTATTAAGTTTAGAAGGGGGAGAAATATAAAAATTACAAAGACGAGTGGAACATACGCCAATCAAGATAACTTCGAACCTATATCAAAGGAAACAAGAGGCCTCATCTGCTACTACTGCTGCTGTTGATGTTGCTAACATATTGTTCAAGAGAATGAAAATAAGGGAATCGTATGGCATCAAACATTTCCCTGTCACTCTTGATGTATACACGCCAACTTAGGATGATGACGTCTTGGTGGAGGTGGTGGCCGTGGTGGCACCACTTTCCTTATGGTCACCAAAGACTCGTTGCCGGAAATCTTTGACCATTAGAGGAAGACCCTTCCTCAGGGATACCTTGGGTTCCCAACCAAGGAGCTCTTTAGCCCTAGAGATATCAGGCTTCCTCTTGTGTGGGTCATCTTCAGTGTTGGCCCTGAACTCTATCTTAGCATTGGGGTCAATTGTCTCCTGGACCACCTGCACCAATGAAATGACTGCTCAGATTTCTGAGGAAACACCAATACAGGTAGAAGACATACAATTAAAACAAGATATGTCAGAAATTCAACAGTAACCATTTGTTAAAACAGGAGTCATTCTAAATCTCAAATTGATGACTTGAGTGCCCCCTCCATGTAACTGGAGGATGGAGACCATACTAATCATAATCATGTATTTCAATAGAGTTTACTGTAACTTCCACAAATAAAGACACCGATTATTTTAGAGATCAGCTTAGAGGAAATTCTAACTTCTGTTAAGTGTTCTGCTATTCCATTTTTTTATTACAGTATCTTTCTGACCAGAACAATGAAAGGAACAAATATGAAAGCAACAATACCAGAAAGCAAATAAACATGACAGATTAATTCAGTGATGGCTTACCTGAGCAAGTTCAAGCATGGTGAATTCACCAGGGTTTCCAAGATTAAAAGGTCCCACATGCTCTCCTTCCATCAAGCGCATTAGACCCTCCACCTATTGTGACAAACATTCAACAAACCATCTTAATCATACTGAACAGCAGTGACCAAGCTGAATTTTCAAAATATTGTAAGGAGGAAAGAGTAAAGTTACCCAAGAAGCCTAACTAAAACAATTAAAATACTCCTACACTGTAGCATTCAATGTAACCTCACTCAGAAATCGCCTACCCCAGCACCACCTACCAAGCTCTGAAGACAAATAATTCATTTCCTTCTCTAAAATGTTTGCCAATACAATTTAAGGAGCATTTACTTTTAAACCTAATATATAATACATAGAAATTGTAATTTAACTGCAGAGAGATTAGAGGGACCAGAGAATCCTGCTATGACACTGTCTTGTCACATATTATGCAATGTAACTTCTTTTAGAGCAAAAATTGACTATGCTAACAAAATCGTGCCCAATATATATGTATGGAGAAATTAAGATAGCTGTCCCACTGGGGACTTGATTGGGCTCTAGTCACATGGTATATGCCTCTTTCAAATTATAAATTCCCACAAAACATTTTAGACCCTCAATTGCCATTTTTGGCACTAGTGAAATCATTTACTATACTGAAACGTCAGAAATAAAATTACCCTCATACCCATCTCATCTCCACAAGCGTACATGGAAGAGAGAGAAAGAGAAAAAAGACTTTTTTTTAACAGTTTTGCAGCAGGTACCACATGCAGAAACCAGTTTCCCTTATACGTGCTAACCCCACATGGAAAAAGTTATCTTAATTTGTATTTTATCACATTTGTGATGCCAAGTGGCTAATATTCTATTACTCCAGCAGAAAACGGCCGCATTTCCAAAATAACATCCGAAAAAAATTACAATCTCTAAATGTCAAACTCGTATACTTTATTAAGAAGCAAATCGGAGTGAACAAGCAATTACTAATCCTAGAGCTACTAGGGAAAAAAAAAAACGATTAAATAAGCAAGAACTCCAATATGGTATCATCAGACACAGAAAATAATAATAATAATAATAGTAAGTAATAGAAAAAAAAAATATCTTACCAAATCAGAAACAAATTGAAAACTTCTTGTCTGCTTTCCATCACCATAGACAGTCAAAGGCTCCTTCCTTAAAGCCTGCATCATTGCAGCTAATTATCATTAATTAATTATAAACATTATCAACCCACTAGCCGTCTAGCCCACCACCATTAACTTTTGAAAATATATAAAAATAACAAGCAAGCACCTGGGCAACAAAATTGCTAACAACACGTCCATCATCAATACACATACGAGGCCCATAAGTGTTGAAAATCCTAGCAATTCTAACCTGAAAAACAAGAAAAAAACAAATACAACGTCCAAAATTTCATCTATAATATATTATAGTATAATATAATAAAAAGTTTATGATTAAATTCTAACTACCTCAACGCCAGCTCCTCGGTGATAGTCCATGGTCAACGTTTCAGCTGTTCGCTTTCCCTCGTCGTAACAACTTCGGACACCTGTCAAACATTCGGAAACTTTCTGTCAGATTTAATTAACTCAAGAAAACAGTATTTGTCAGATCTACCATGCACTAGAATTCATATTAATAGGATGACCAATCTACCCTCAACATTTCCATTGTTTTACTGTTTTACCATTTCTACCCTATGCGATAGCGACAACAAACACCTCAAATATCCAAAATATCAAAAAGAAGGTTCAAATTTTTTAGAGGATTGTGAACCCTGTGACACCGCCAATCACGGCCATCAAAAAATCAGATCTGAAGTCATGAGTGCAAGTGCAACGTGTGTGGTTTCCATGTAAAAGAAGAAGAACAAATGAAACGAGACAGATTTTACTCTGACGGAAGCAAAAACGCGTGCGCCACAAACAGTCAATACCATAATTAAAAAAAAAAAACAACAAACAATATTTAGGGAAAAATACTGACCGATGGGATTGACGTTGCCCCAGTAAGTCTCCTTCTGTGGATGCTGAAGAGGATCACCGTACACCTCACTTGTGCTGGTTAACAGAAACCTCGCTCCCACTCGCTTTGCCAATCCAAGCATATTCAATGTTCCCACCACATTCGTCTTGTAAACTTTACAGTTAAGGAAAAAACCTTTTTATTATTATTATTAGTAAAATCAAATGCTCAAACAGAAAAATTAATTAAAAAACTTTGAAAAAAAGAAAAGGATATGATAGTCTTGACGGGGTTGAACTTGTAATGAACAGGTGATGCGGGACAAGCGAGATGGTAGATCTGGTCAACCTCCAGCAAGAGAGGCTCGACGACGTCGTGTCTGATGAGCTCGAAATTTGGGTTCCCAAAGTGGTGCATCACGTTTTCCTTCCGTCCCGTGAAGAAGTTATCAACCACGATAACACTGTCACCTCTGGCGATCAAACGGTCCACAAGATGCGAACCAACAAACCCGGCCCCACCCGTAACAACAATTCTAAGACCCTTACGCTTTAGCCCCAAGGGCACCTTCCCGCCCGAATTAAACGACCCGAACCCGATGCGCGGGTTGTAAATTCTCTCATGCGTCGCTGGGTAGTAAGACAACGAATCAGAGATCGCGAGGTGGTTGTGAGCGTCAGGGTTACGAGACGACGGGATGACACTGAAAAACAGAGTGGCTAAAGCAATGCCGACCAGTACAAACACCAGACGCTGCTCCCGGAGCATGTACCGAATGGGTCGGGTCACGGCGAACCATGGTTTGATTCGTTTAGGTTGATACGAATCTGTAACAGGCTGACTCTCATGGCCTCTATATATAAGCTCGGAACCCATTTTTGAAAAAGAAAAGTACAATATCGTCTAAAATTGAAAAAGCAGAGCCAAATGTTGAGATCAAGAGATAAAGATCATGTAAAAGAGAGGAGGTAGGGTGAGTTAGAAATGGGTTGACGACGCCGGGAAAATGGGTTTCACCGGCTTGTGCTGTGGAGTTATTGCGTTTTTCGTTTTGAAGGTTGTGTGGGTTTTGGTTTGGTATATAAGGTGTGTGGAGGAAGGAAAGAAGGACTAGGTTTTGAGAAAATAACGGAAGTGCCATTATGGTTTTGTTTTGAAAAGTAAATGCGCTTTGATTAAGTGGAATTGGTGTTTGCTAATTTGGGTTGATTTGCACTTAATTATTCTTTAATTAAGTTGCCATTTGACACCTCTATTCAATCCAAAAATCATTTAAATATAAATCTCAAATTTGGAAGATCAAATGTAAATATCATATTAGATATTTCTCTTGATTTTTTATCGGTAAAGAGACTCGAATTTGATAACCCATATTAAATTATTCTCCACTCTTCTATCATTGGATCACCAAATAGTGATTAAATTATTTGATTCATTATTATTATATATTCAATCCAAAAATCATGTAAAACTTGTTTACCCATGTGTATTCTTATCTTATCATTGCCCACTTCACTCCAACTAAATTTCACCAAATATGTATAATTGAATGTTCTCAACAAATTAAAAAATTAAAGTGGTTGTAATAATCTAAATAAAAGCTAAAAATCAAATTACTTAAATAACTCGATGTTATTTGATTGAACGATTTTATAATTTGTAATATGGATGGGTCAACAATTCGTTACCGACAAATCTCTGATATCAATTAATTGGAGGTTTGAATTTTATTAAATTGAAAAAATAAAAACAATTTTTTTACTTTACATGAGTCATACAATGATTGGGGGAAATATTATAATCTATAAAAATATATAGTTAAACAAAGTGGGAAAATCCATACCATCCCCACATTTATTAAAAGAAGATGATAGAGTTATCGAAAGTTATATAATAAATTCGTATATTGAATGAAGTGATAGAATCATAATCATTACTTAATATTAATTTATAATGAATCAACGGTCAAGATTTTACTATATTATTCGATGCATAAATTTAGCGCACAACTGTAGCATTACTCTTTATTAAATGTGATAGCTTTAAGGAGAAGTTAATTTAGAGAGGAGATTTAATGTGATTTTGTTTTAGAGGTCCATAAAGCCCTAAAATGTTAACTCATTAAAAAGCAATTTGGTGGAAATATTGAGTGATTTAGACGCTCATTTTTTTCCCACTAAATTAACCTAACTTGTCCTAATGCAATCCATGAGCGGTGTCCACTCTCACTCCATAAAATTTAATTATTTGCAACTAAAAATTTATTCTTTTTAAGCTAACATCACTTTACGTAACCAGGAATTGGTCACCACCTTTGGTGAATTATTAATTTAATGGTAGCTTAAAGAGTTAGATAAAAAAAAAAAAAAATTACAAAGATGGTAGCTTAAAGAGTTGGATAAAAAATAAAATAAAATTCCTGAATATTTCTGATTGTTGCACATGGTATGTCAAAGAATTGGCACTTATAAAATTGTGTTAAAATTTGTTATAGATGGTGGGTTAATTTGTGAAACGTATTATAGCACATACAACAAAACAGTGGGGACAGCTTGTAGACTTTGAAAATTCCAAATTCATGATTTTAGATTCAACTTTGTTTGATACCGACATGGCTGCTGTGCTGCCTTTTTTCAAGTCCAACGCCACTTTTGAATACTATATTATACCATATATTTTTCAGGAATAGAAATAAAATCTGAAGATATCACAAATATCATAAAATAGTTAATAATTAACTTATAATAATTTATAAGAAGTTTGACGGTTCACCTAAAACTCTTAAGTGTATTATTCAATTAGTCATAAACTTAAATCTTTATGACTATTAATAAGGGTTACAACTGAAAACTTGTCTAATTATTAATTTTAAGATTCTAAATGATTAATTAAAGTGTGTATAAATTAACTTGAACATCCTTAAATACTAAAATAATAATAGTTATCACATTATTTTTAAGTTGAATAAAAATGATGGTCGACATTGCACATAGCCTTGTATTAATAAGGTAAAAAGTAAAACATCCAAAAATGTCCAACATATAACCAAATTAAGACAAGAAATACGTAAAAGATGTTGATTTAAAAAAATGGGACTTGAAATGCACGTCGAGGGAGGATTCGTTATTCTGAAGCGACGTTGACTCTCCTCCTTACACGTGGGTAGTATGACGATTTGGCACGTTTGTCTGCTTTTGTATTATGTTTCCTTGTTTGTTTAGTTAGCAATAGCATTAGCAGCCACTATTTGTGGCATGATGAGAGTTGAGAGCATATCCCACGAACATCAACCACATTAATATCACTTTTCTTTCAACTCTACTTTTTCCCTTTTAATTAACCATCATTTTACTCTTTTTCTTTTTCAAACCCACCATTTGATTTTGATTGTTTTTATTGCTATGTCACTCTTCTCGCCGCAACATATTTGCCATTTTGTTGACCTCTGATTTTGGATACTAACGATTCATATATGTAAAGCATTAAGAGGGTCTTAAAAATTACATATGATGAATCTATAAGATTTAAATATGGAGTTGAGATTATATATGTTACAGAAAACATAAATAATAGGCTAACAAGAGAGGTTTTTATAGTGGTTCGGATGCTCAAACAAGCGACTCCTACATCCACTGTTATTTTATTGATCTCTGATTATTTCTATAATATTGTTCATAAGACATACAAATATGAAGAAATACAGTGTTTACAGAGAGAAAGAATTGAGCTCAAATCTATGCTTAGCTCTCATATGCCCAACCCACTTTTTCGGGAAGATAAGTGTCAATTTATACACCTTTGTACTCAATGTAATGAGTGTTTTGCAAGTTCCATTGACACATGGAAGGCTCTCGTCCATTCATCTCTTGAAATGAGATAGGGTTGGTATGAATATCTTTGAGGAGATATGGGCTTAGTAACTAGTACAAAAATACATTTATTAGGCTTACATAAGCGTGACTTTTTAGGCATAACAGAAGTCCCCCAGTTTTTGGAGTGCGTAATCGTGCTTCAGAAACTAAGGTATTTGATTTGAATGGTTGTTGCACTATAGGCTGCAGTCTCGAACTGAAAAGTTCGAACTATTCCTGGCGCGATCGAGTGCAGAGAGTTAGGAGCTGATTTCGATCTGATAGGAGCTCGACCTGAGAGCATAACGAGCTCTACCTGAGAGCATAACGAGCCCTACCTCATAGCATAAAGAGCTCAACCTGAGAGCAAGAGATCAGCGATCTGAAGCCGAAGATCAGGACGACCTGAGCATGCGATCTGGCCACATGATTGGAGAATTTTGACGCGTGCGATCTGGCCATGTGATCGAAGAACTCTCACGCGTGCGATCTGCGATATGGCCACGCGATTGGAGAATTCTAACGCTTGTGATCTGTGATCTAGCCACATGATTAGAGAATTCTAGCGCGTGCAATCTGCGATCTAGCCAAGCGATCGGAGAACTCTGACACGTGCCATTTGCAATCTGGCCACGCGATTGGAGAATTCTAACGCGGGTTTGAGATCTGACCACACCATCAGGGAACTTGGACGCAGGTTTGAGACCTGCATGGGCAACCAAACTGTTGACGCATGATTTTGGACGCCAACGACTCGCACGTGCAAAGTGCAAAGTGCTAAGAGGGTCTTAGAAATTACACGTGATGGATCTATAAGATTTGAATATGGAGCTGAGATTATATATGTTGCAGAAAACGTAAATAATAGGCTAACAAGAGAGGTTTTTATAGTGGTTCGGATGCTCAAACAAGCAACTCCTACATCCACTGTTATTTTATTGATCTCTGACTATTTCTATGATATTGCCCGTAAGGCATACAAAGATGAAGAAATACAGTATTTACAGAGAAAAAGAATTGAACTCAAATCTATGTTTAGCTCTCATATGCCCAGTCCCCTTTTTCGGGAAGAAAAGTGTCAATTTATACACCTTTGTCCTCAATATAATTAGTATTTTATAAGTTACTTTGATACATGGAAGGCTCTCGTTTATTCATCTCTTAAAATGAGATAGGATTGATATGAATATTTTTTAGTAAATATGAGCTTAATAGCTAGTACAAAATGACATTTATTTACTAATAACCATAAGTTTTTAGGCATCACACATTTATTTCAATAATAATGAAATCCGTGTTGAATAGGTTTGACACATGACAAGTAAGATATTCAAAATTCTGTATAATTCAACTGCCACAATTAATTTATGAGTCTCTATAAATTCTCAAAAGCTACCAACAGTCCAACAGTTTGCCATTGCCCCAGCTGAGGTTCGGTCCCCACAAACACCGACCGGATTTGTCACGATGCATACGCCCCCTACCTAAATAAAAGACTTCCGCTTCGTACGCATAGGCCAGGCCATCGTCTATTATTATTTCTCCATCGTGATATTTAATTTTTACTAGAATCCGCCACAAGAATTGCCTGGTTTCATAACATGTTCCAATTAAATCACCTTCGCAAATTCATTATCTGATTTGCAGCGGCCAAATTGAGTGACAATTGTCAATCCATTAGCCGATTGTTTCAGTACTACCCTTTTGACTTGTCTCGATTAATATGGATTCCGACTTGTTTGAAAATTAAACTCCGAAAGTGCCAAACTCTTTCCAAATGATACTGACATAAAGGAGGTCTTTATCCCAAAATTTAATCTATTCCCATTTAAAAGCCCTTTGATGGCATAGAGGAATTGGAAGAATCAACATGTGAATGTGATTATTGATGATAATACAAAAAAACTACCGTTTCCAATGAATCCTATTAATCCTATGAATATAAAGATCTTCTCCACCAAACTATTGCTAAGAAGAAATATAAATATATTCTTCCACCAACTGTCTATACATTTAATGTTTTAATAATAAGTTGAATATTACAAGTGAAAAAGACGTGACGGGAAGGCCGGGGATCATTGGAGGCTGCACGGGGTTAACCTGGACCAGTTGATACTTAAGGCTCTTCAATTGATTTAGGTTTGATGGCACGTCAATTGATGGTTCCTTGATTATGTTGAACAAGAATTTATCCAAGTCAACAAAACGGCCTAACTTTACAGTTATTACCCACTCCTTCACACTTTCAAATCACGCCTTGTGGCTAATACCGATAGGCTCAAATGGGCTAGCCATCCGTACTCGTGTCAAGAAATGAAACTTGTTCAGAATGGAAAAAATGGTTCAGCCGTTTAACATAAAATATCATTTGCATTATTTTAAATTTCAACGCAGGGGCTTTACAAAGGGAGATTAAAAATAAAATCAAGCTCATTGAAACAACATATAGGTTTTTATTATTTCATTCCAGACTTAGCATCACGTGATCTGCATAAACCACTTTAAGATAGAAGATATACAGTCACTTCTTCTATATATCTCCTATGGATCGTTTAGGCTTTCGAAACCAGAGGTTGAAAGTTTACCAACAAGATCCAGGGCGTTACTAGTGAAATAAGTCGAATTTAAAACTCGAGTTTTAAGCTGATTAACTTGGCGTCCACTTTGGCCTTGAAAACCGTCCAAACAAGTGTTTTCATCAGTGAGTGCAGCACTCATAAATGTAGTAAGGTCATCCATTTGTCTCACAAAATTTCTTGCACTTAGCTTCCTTAGTATGCCCAGTGATTTGTGGAGCTCATCGATTGTATCTTGAAAGACTTCGATGCAATCTAAAAGGGCCAATCTGTTTCTCCCTTTCATACAATTTAGTTTATTCAGATTGTTCAAGTATTGATTAGCACTCTTGACCTCAACGATTGTCACCGAAACCCCCAATCGTGCCCACTTGATAGGACTTGTCTTAGCAGTGCTGGAAAATGGTGCTAGTGAGCGAATACAAAGGTCACGATATGTGGTGACGCTACATGCATTTCGCACATAATTCTGCCCGTTTACCCATGCTGATGCGCCATAATTTGTGAGCCGAACAAGGAGTATGACCGCCATGATTATGAACATGCTGTGACGAGCCATTCTCTTAATAACGATTACTTGAAAAGGGTGAGAAAGAAATGCACAAAAGAAAAAGAAACACTCTGATACAATGCTACTACCGCACAGATGGTAAGTAGAAAACAGGAGAAGACTAGGGAAGAGTCATTTGTATGATATTTTTGTAGGAAGTAAGTGATTTACAGGTAAGATTTATAAAGGGTTTAGATGGATAGAGTGACTTGGAAAGTGCAGGGGCTTTTGTAGTTGCGATAAAAGCAAGAGGCTGGTGAGTCACAATAAAGAAACGGTGAAATGAGTGGGGTGGTCAGCTGAAACAGAGAAATTATATAACAAAGTGTAGAACATGTGAATTGGCAGGTGAGTTCATGAAGGATAAGACTTTCTTTCCACTCGAATACAGAGATTTGTTTGGTTTATTTACATCTTCACTCAAATTAATACATTATACTATTACTCCAAATCATGTTATGTAATTTGACATTGTGTAAGCACTTTAAACCGAACCTCTCCCATAATGCTGTAATATTTAATTGAGTAACAACTGCTTGCTCACAATCACGATCACATTCAATATCAAATCATACGGTAAAGCTGTACAAATTAATGAACTTTTTGTAGGTTCCTATTATCACGATGACTTTGGTTTGTCAAGAATAGGAGGATGAGACAATAAAGATGATGAAATTAATTTCCTTGTACGATTGTAATTATAAGAACAAGTACTATACTGTTACTTAAGAAGCCTTTATCAAAGTTTACTTGAGGAAGCTGTGGAGTATCTTCATTAGCTCAACTAACCAGATTTCGATCTGTAAAATCAGTGATGCAATTCACATGATGATAATAACAACGCTACACCTAACTTCACAGGGATCCTTTTCTTTTTGTCGTATTATGAACACTCGAGACTAAATTTAAGGTGTTTCTATTCCAACCTAGCACTACCTACAGTAGTTGTACAACATTCACATTCTTTTTTGGAACCATTAATTCATTGGCTTCTTTATAGGACAATTATGATGAACCTTTGAAAGATTTTTCAATTTGATTATCACTCAAAATTCAAGGATCTCCATATATCTATAATGCTTACCCTTGTTAATAAGAACATTTATATTGGATCTCCATATATCATTATATCATATGTTTGCTTGAAATTTTATATTCTTTTTATAAGGAAAATAAAGTAAAATGCTGTTTTTTTATTATGTTATATTATTATTACAGTTGATGAAAGTTTAACATGTGATAATGCTTCTATGCCAAATAATTGGCCTATGAGTTGAGTGTCTGTAGTAACTCATTGTTTTCTTAATTAAAGCAGAAGAAGAAGGGATTTGTGAAGAAGCAGCAACCAAATGTGGATCATATCACCGGTGATAAAGATCCTAAATGTGTTTTGTGATTAATTTGATATTGCTACTCACTACCAGTTATGTCCCGATTATATTTGTCTTCCAAACCGAAAATCACTTCATTATCAACTGACCAGCTATTTGGAATTTATTTTTTCTTAATAAGAATATTGTCTGGTCTAAATAATACATTTCTTTTATTCAATTCAATGCCATGAAATGGCTTGATTATGAGAAATTTACTATAAATGGTGGGTCTTGATCACCTCTAGGTCTGATTCACGTGTATATCTTGCTCATCTATATTAGTTTATTTCAGTGCTTCTCAACGTATATTAGGAGGGAAGCGATATTATATATTTATGAAAAGAATGCTCTAAACAGGTAATGGAGTTTCTGTTCTCTTGCTATATATTTGCCATTTTGAATACAATTCAGGCAGATTGTTCTTTCTGGTTTTGGAGCTGGAGATCATCATTTAAAGCTCACAACTCTTATGTTTTAGAATATCTTTCCGGCAATTGATATTAACACTGTGACTACTTAAACTCTATAATTTAAGCCAAAATCATCTAGACCTTTCTCCTATGGTTATTGTTATTTTATTTGTGGTCAGGTCAAGCTTTCTACTTGCCAGAGAATTGTTTTATCAGACTACAGCATGTAGATGTTTCCGGTAGACTTAAAATTTTTGTTCAGAATCATCAAGTCCCTAATCTCAGGTGTCTCCAAGACATGAGTGATTTTGTTATTACGTATATCTGCTATCCAATAATATGTGCATTGGTGGGCATAAAGGTGAATAATTTGATTACCACCATAAAAATTGATTATGATCTTTTCATATTCTAGTTCCATTATAAATCCACTTGAAATAATATTTCTAGCATCATTTTTCTGGCTGACTTATGCAGTATCTTGTATTTTTTTCGACTTGTATGTTAATTATTCTTTGGCAGTCCTCCTGAAACTGACAGAACAAATAGATGAGAAGGTTTTCTCCACATTATTTGTATACTGAATGACGAAATTCCTTCATTTCTATTGAGCATTTTAATGAGATGTTACTCTTTTCCAGACATCATCGAAGGGCTGGTTTCGGGACAGAAAGTGAAGCTGATGATGCAGCAACAACAGTGACTCTGATGAATGATCTTGGTAGAGTTATAAAAGTGCTGTCAAGCTTCAGGAGATAGGACCTAGAATGACTTTACAACTCATCAAAGGTTTGAGGTAGGATTATGTTCTGGTGGAGTTTTATTCAGTGAATATGGTATGTCTAAATTTCGTACCTATAATTTGTTTTCATTGGTATATCAACATAGAATAAAAGTAACATATTGAGTAGAAATTGCGTATGACCATCCACTCTCTTGTTTCCTTTAAAATTATTCTTCTAATTTCCTCTACTTTTTGCTCTCTCCAGGACCTCTTGGTGACAAGAAAAAGCAGGAGAACGAAGAAGAAGCTCAAGGAAGTGCGGATGTAGAAGACTAATATTGATCTAGATTGGGGTTTAATATTATTTCTGGTAAACGAAGTCACTTCTGATGGTCATCTCGGAATTGGGTGCTTCAGAAGATGAAGGGGGCCCTATGAATAGGCTTACTTATCAGAGGATTTGGCAGCAGTAGCTCATATTATTATTATCCCATATATACATTATTTTATCTTAGGTTTTTAGAATTGTTGTAAAGGATAAACATACTTAATTTGATGAAATAGATTCTGCTTTAAAACTGTATGAATGTTTATTTGCCTACCTTGGCCGCAAGGAAAGATACATATAATTGACGGCAAAGATAGATGTAGTAGTTAAAAAGCACCAAAAAGAAATGCATAATTATTGATATTCATTCATGATCAATTGTTAGAGCCAATAACACGAACTAAACGAAGAGAAAGAAGCAGAAGCTGAAGCACATGACTAACTTTCACCAGTTATCCAGACTTTCGAAGAAGCTCTTCAGAAGGGATCTCAAGCGTTGCTCCAGCATGCTCTTTACCAGGCTTCACTTCTGCATCAACGATGATTGGCATTAAAAATTAAGGGCTAAATTAATTTTTCTTGCAAGGTCAAAATATTAAATGCCCACTTACAGACAATTTAACGAACACATAACAGAGATTAAGGAGAGGAAAAGAATTTCTCTTGCCAGGTCAAAATATTAAATGCCCTCTCACAGACAATTTAACGAACACATAACAGAGATTAAGGAAAGGTAAGGAAAGGAAAAGAATAGGAATAACATACCGAAGCCACCACGCTCATTGAGTTTAGCTTGGACAATCATAGTTGAGATGAAATGAGAGGCTGTACGTGCCTCTTCAAGGAGTTTCTGGATCTCGGTATCAGAGGTAACATGGCGATTCTCATTGAATTTCTTACGTATTTCTTTGGCAGATTCTCTAAGCATCAAGTTGTCTCCGGCGAATGATTTCCTTGTGGCTCTTATCAAATCTCTGTACGCTCTCAATACCTCGCCTCTCACCATCTTCTCTCTACTCTCTTAAAAACCGGACAGTCAACAACTCTGCTCGATTCATCACAAAAAAACCATCACACTCAAACATGAAACACCGAATTGTTACGACGCCGTTTCCGCTTTCTTTTTAATACCGTATATACATTTACTTGAATTAGTGGGGATCGACTTCTTAAAATAAACATTTTTTTTATACAAGACACAAACTGACATGGGAGCCGAGTTTATGCATTCAAATTGATATAGATAACTATCAATATTTAATATTTTAATAAAAGAAATTTCGTCCAAAGAAAAAAGAAAGTGATAAATTAATAATATAAATAAAAAGTTATTAGTTTAGTCTTTTATAATTGTCTGAGAAAGTGAGAATTGGTTGTCAATTATTCTGTTTATTATAAAAAAATATTCGGTACACAGGAGATATATTTTGAATAATTAAAAAATTACCATAAGCAGCTAATTGTCGGTCAAGAACTCAACTAGAAAATTACAGCTCTTCAGTCATTAACATAACATAGGAAAATACAGTTTTCTATTCAAACATTTTACAATTCATGATGGCTTCAGGATAGAACTGCTAATCTTACAAAATGTAGAAAAGAATAAGACAACACAGGGTCGCAAAGATGATTTATATTGTGAATATTTGCTGAAAAGATTGATTACTTCAGCAAATCAACCATTCTACAGTCATGTTTCTTACGGCGACATCTGAGATGCGATTTTTTATCAGAGAATGTGTTCTCCCCAACCATCTCCATTTTTGAATCTGTACATGTTGCATGAAAACAGCATATCAGTGAATTGAACCAAATCTCAGATTGTCATGTTTGCATAAATAGGCAGAGAAGAGACGTAAGTAATCTTAGGTACAAATAAAGAATCTTTGATATGCTATCAATCTTTCTTTTCCTTCCTTCTTTCTTTCTTTCATACACATTGCCAATCACTATACAATCAATTTCGCAAAGAAGATGAGTAAAATAAAAACTTCTTCGGATGATATCTATACAGACATACAAGCAGTATATAAACGAGAAATCTAAACTAAATAATTTAAAACATGCAGTGACTATTACATTTAAACTTTTCCCTTTTCAGTTGTTTTACTTTGAGCTAGTATGGAACAAAGACAAAGACATGAATTTTTGGTACCATCATCAAACAAGGTACATAATAATTAATATAGCAACATCCAGAATTCGAACAAAATGAAAAGAAATGAACTCCGGAGACCAAGAGAATACTGATTCTACACAGGTGAATGGAGTAAAACAACAGTTACTAATTAAAAAATGCCCATTGCTGCTTCTATTATTAATTTTTTTTAACACAAATTTTACCAATGGAAGAAAGAAAGCAGGTTTACAAGAGTGAACTGGAGGTCCACAAAATAGACAACCAGATCTTCTGTGTGGTATAAAAGATCCACACAATATCAAACCAAAAAGCCCTTATACCATTCTATATCCATGTAGGTTAAATCATCCACAAAAATCAGTGAAAAAATAAGAAAGTAAACCCTAAATATAAAAACTGAACCCACAAATATGTAAAAAACCCATTGCTGCTTTCATTAAATATTGTCTGCCATGGCTAGGATTTCTTAGATCTATCACTACAATAATACCGTAAGCTCAATTGCAAGATCCTGATCATAAAAAATTAGCATCCAGTGATTACAAAACCAAGAGCATTGATCAAAATGAGTTCTCTTATGTCTTCAACAATGCCCTTTAAATCTCCTATAAAGTATTTTACCAGTTTTTGTCTCTAAATATGTAGGGCAGTGCTGTTAAACTTCCATGCAACATTCTAACTTTTAAGCCAGATATATATCAAACGGTAAAACATAGGCCATAAGATTTAAGATTTAAGACAAAAATGCACACTTCAAAACAAACAGAAAAAAGGTTATTCCCACAGCATTGAAACATCTAAAGCCATCAGGGATTTAAATATCAGTAAGTCACAAAGTGAAAAAGCATCTCCTACAGACCCACACCCTCTACTTCATCAACTCATGAACAAATTAAAAAATTAAAATTAAAAATTAAAAAAAAACCCCAAACTAGCGTAATTTCCTGAAACCCGCAGCATTGATCAATCTTTGATATTTTCAGTACCAATACATAATAGAAAAGATGAAGCTTATGTTGGTTATTCTATATAGCATAACGTCCTCTGCATAAAAAGATCCTAACTTTTCCAGGCCAATTACATTCAACAGGTAGAGAGGCTTCCCTGACACAAAAGACGTGATGCTTGAGAAGCTTTGATGCGTAGCAAAATGCAGCAAAGAAAAGTACTTTATTCTACATGCAGTTTTTGTGATTCCAGCAACTAAGTTATAGTCATTCATGATTAGAGTTCAAATGTTCCAGGATAACTAGTCATTAGATTGTATTACTTTGATCCAACTACATTTACAACCTAAATACATGCCTACTGCTCACAATTTTCCACAAGAAATCATACTTCAGCCCCTTCAGGTTACTGACACCAGTTGTGACAGAACCAAGTTTGAACTATCCTTTTCACATTATTGGCACCATTGGTACTAAAACCACTCACAAGTGAGCTATGCAAGCAGCATTGCTGTAAATATTTCAAATAAACACACTTCCCAAATAATAACCGGTTTCTACATTTGGTAAGTTAATTGTCAAGAGGAAGATTGAGCACCCACTAATCTTATAAAAATTAGACATAGCATATTATTACAGTTAAAAGAGGATAAAAACAGAATAAATAACTTAATTAATAAAAAAAACATAGACTATTCAATACCTCCCAAATGCTCTCCCCAAAATAACAACCTGCCCTCATCCTCTTCCTCATCAAACTCATCGCCATATCCGAACTCCGCATCCCCACGATAACCGGGTTCACTCCCATACCCGGATTCATTTCCCGGAGCATCTAAACCCCCAAATTGACCAAAACCAACTCCCAAATTCTCCTTCTCTCCACTTCCATGATCTCTATCCCTCCTTGAATTCTTGGCTTCACTTACATCCGACGCCCAATTTGCCTCCCCGTTCACAAAAAGTTCGCCGCTTGAATCCGTGCCCACGGCAACAGGAAAATCCGAGCACGTACCGTAGGCCGCAGAGGCTCCCACAGAGCAGCATCGGCGAGTCCCGCTACGGTCGCTACTCCTACCAGAGACAGACCTGGAGCCGCGGCGGCGTCTTTTTCTGTGGACTAATCGAAGAGTGGGTCTCTTGTAAGGTGCAGCGGTGATAGGTTTATCGTCATCGATGAGGGAGAGTTTGGACATGTCAATGGCGTCGATGATGGAGAAGGAGGTGGCACGATCGGAGAGACAAGGACGTTTACTGTAGACGCCATTGGAGGAAGAGTAGGGTTTAGAAGAATCGGAGTCAAGAGTGTTAGTGTTGTGGAGATGAAAGGGTCTCCAGTTGTGGAGCTGAAAGGTGCAGGAACCAATAGAGTGGCGTGAATCTAGATGTTTGTGTGACTGTGACATCATCGATCTCTCTCTTTGTCTCTAACTCTAGGTTTTCATTATCAACAACAACCATTAAGTAGATTTTTTTGAATTTCCTGTTTTGCAGCAGAGCGGAGATACAATCATACAAATACAATTATGCAATTACTTATACTGTTAACTCTACTTGTTATGGATATGGAGTTGGACTTCAGCTGATTTCTGCTTGTTAAGTGCTAATGGATGGACCTATATAGGCCAAACGATTTGCGCAAACTCAAGGTTTGCGCAAACTCAAGGTTTGAGCAAAAGACAAGTTGATATCTAAAAAGACAAGTTGATATCTAAAAGGTTTTAAAATCGATTGTGCTGTTAGTGATTTCTGTTTGTTCATAGTGAAAAGATTAAAATGCTCTTAAAGTTTGATATTTTAGTTTTTTTATAAATTTTTAAAAAACTCAATAGGTTTGCTAATTTAACTAAACACCCCCACATATAAAAAGTTTGTTAAAGGATAAAAACACCCCCACACCCACAGTGCCAGATTCCGGCAGTGCCTTTAAAGTTTGATATTTTAGTTTTTTATAAATTTTTAAAAAACCCCCTAAATTTGCTAATTTAACTAAACACCCCCATATATAAAAAGTTTGTTAAAGGATAAAAACACCCCCACACCCGCAGTGCCAGATTCCGACCACCACTGTCGGAATCTGGCGGGAAATTGCGTTACGACACAGGCCCCGTCGGATCTGTGCTGTAAACGCATCGATCTGGCCTTTTCCGGCCAGATCAATGGCTGATTTGGCCAGAAAAGGCCAGATCTACGGCCAATCTAGCCGTCGACGCCGCAGATGGAGTTTTGCGACCACGATGGCCGGATCTAGCCGTAGATCTGGCCCAAGATCAGCACGGATCTAGTCGGAAAAGGCCAAATTGACACGTTACGACACAGATCCGACGAGTCTGTGTCGTAACACAATTTTTTGGCCAGATTCCGACGGTAGTGGCCGGAATCTGGCACTGCGGGTGTGGGGGTATTTTTGCCATTTAACAAACTTTTTATATATGGGGGTGTTTAGTTAAATTAGCAAATCTTGGGGGTTTTTTAGAAATTTTTAAATTTATAAAAAACTAAAATATCAAACTTTTAAGGGCATTTTAGTTTTTTCACTATGAACAAACAGAAATCACTAACAGCACATGACGGAAGGTACCTGTTTGTCGTTTTAAAACCTTTTGGGTATCAACTTATCGTTTCGGTAAACCTTGGGTATGCGTAAGTCGTTCGTGTTCAAGTTAAGATTTTGTATTGATACGGTTGGTTTTTGTTACATACGTAAATAAAAAAAACATACAATCAAATCTTTTGCATATTAATTACTAATTCAAGAACGGAAATTACAAACTGTTATGCCTCAAAAGTCACATTTATGTCAGCCTAATAAATGTCTTTTTGTACTTACTGTCAAGCCTATATCTCATCAAAGATATTCATACAAACTCTATCTCTTTTCAATAAATGAATGGATGAGAGTCTTCCATGTGTTAAAACAACTTGCAAAACACTCATTACATTGAGTGTTTAGGTGTATAAATTGGCACTTCTCTTTCCGAAGAGGGGGGTTGGGCATATGAGAGCTAAAACATAGATTCAAGCTCAATTCTTTCTCTCTGTAAATACTGTATTTCTTCATCTTTGTATGCCTTACGGACAATATCATAGAAATAGTCAGAGATCAATAAAATAACAGTGGATGTAGGAGTCGCTTGTTTGAGCATTCGAACCACTATAAAAATCTCTATTGTTAGCCTATTATTTATGTTTTCTGCAACATATATAATCTCAGCTCCATATTCAAATCTCATTGATCCATCACGTGTAATTTCTAAGACCCTCTTAGCACTTTGCACGTGCGAGTCGTTGGCGTCCAAAATCAAGCGTCAACAGTTTGGTGGCCCATGTAGGTCCAATTCTCAAACATGCGTCCAAGTTCCCTGATGGCGTGCTCAAATCTCAAACCTGCGTCAGAATTCTCCAATCGCGTGGCCAGATCACACATGTTAGAATTCTCCAATCGCGTGGCCAGATCGTACACGTAAGAGTTCTCCAATCGCGTGGCTAGATACCAGATCGCACGCGTCAGAATTCTCCAATCGCTTGGCCAGATCGCACGCGTCAGAGTTCTCCGATCGCATGGCCATATCGCAGATCGCACGCACATGTGGTCTTGATCCTCGACTTCAGATCGCTGATCTTTAGCTTTAAATCGCGCGTTCAGATCGCTGATCACACGCTGAGATCGTTGATCTCTTATGCTCTTAGGTCGAGCTTGTTATGACCTCTCAAGTCGAGCTCGTTATGACCTTTTCAGGTCGAGCTCGTTATGACCTTTCAGGTCGAGCTCGTTATGCTTTGAGGTCGAGCTCGTTTTGCTCAGATTGAGCTCGTTTTACTCTTAAGTTGAGCCCGTTTTGCTTAAGTTGAGATCGTTTTGCTCAGATTGAGCTCGTTTTGCTCTCAAGTTGAGCTCGTTTTGCTCTCAAGTTAAGCTCGTTTTGTTCAGATTAAGTTCGTTATGATCTCAGATTGAGCTCGTTTTGCTCTCAATTTGAGCTCGTTATGATCTCAGATTGAGCTTGTTTTGCTCAGATTGAGCTTGTCGTGCTCTCAAGTTGAGCTCGTTTTGCTCTCAAGTTGAGCTCAATTTGCTCAGATTGAGCTCGTTTTGCTTTCAGGTCGAGCTTGTTATGATTTCAGGTCTAGCTCCTAACAGATTTCAGGTCGAGCTCCTAACAAATCGTGATCAGCTCCTAGCTCTCAGCACTCGATCACGCCAAGAATAGTTCAAGCTCTTTAGTTCGAGACTGCAGCCATTCAGATCAAAGACCTTAGTTTCTGAAGCGCGATTACGCACTCCAAAAACTGGGGGGCTTCTGTTATGCCTCAAAAGTCACGCTTATGTCAGCCTAATAAATGTCTTTTTGTACTTGCTGTCAAGCCTATATCTCATCAAAGATATTCATACCAACTCTATCTCTTTTCAATAAATGAATGGATGAGAGTCTTCCATGTGTCAAGACAACTTGCAAAACACTCATTACATTGAGTGTTTAGGTGTAAAAATTGGCACTTCTCTTTCCGAAGAGGGGGGTTGGGCATATGAGAGCTAAAACATATATTCAAGCTCAATTCTTTCTCTCTGTAAATACTGTATTTCTTCATCTTTGTATGCCTTACGGACAATATCATAGAAATAGTCAAAGATCAATAAAATAACAGTGGATGTAGGAGTCGCTTGTTTGAGCATCCTAACCATTATAAAAACCTCTCTTGTTAGCCTATTATTTATGTTTTCTGCAACATATATAATCTCAGTTCCATATTCAAATCTCATGGATCTATCACGTGTAATTTCTAAGATCCTCTTCGCACTTTGCACGTGCGAGTCGTTGGCATCCAAAATCAAGCGTCAACACAAACATATCTCACTTAATATATTTTTCAAAACACAAGATAATTTATGTTAATTAAATCTTTATATATAAGAAAAAAAATGACAACAATTAACGAGGCAGAGCTGCACTTTCGTCGTTTGAAGGCTGACAATGAATTGGAAGGTGAACGGCAGTGGAAAGGTGATGAAGTTCGAAGATTGGAGACTAAAGTTCGTGAATGGCTTGGAAAGGGTCAAAGGGGTATTGGTTTAGGGAAATATTTGGAGATACACATACATAAGTTAGGGAGCTCGTGATCGTTCGCCAGCTCAATGAAAGCTCGTGTATTTGGGTAAGTTATGTAACTTACCCAAATACGTAAAGCTTCATCAAGCTAGCAAACAATCGAAAGCTCCCTAAGCTCGTCAATTGCTTGTGAGCATCTCAAAGTTTGCAAGCAAGGTTTTGAAAACTAGATCAAACATTGACCCGATCAAGGGCCCAATTCCTGGGATGATCGATCCAATCGGTCGATTAGACCGATGATGTCAACAAAAAAAAATATATAAAAAAATGTAAATTAATTCCTAAAATTTAAATATTTAATTTAGTCCCTAGAATTTTAAGATATTGCAAAAATGACCAAAAAAACTAGATTAGTCTCTAAAGTTTTGAAATATTAAAAAATACCTTTAAAAAAGTACGAATGAGTCCCTATAGGTTTGAAATCTAGCCAAAAATCCCCTAAAACCAGAACCAAACCTAAGAGGCCGAGTGAGTATACCCATACTTGAACTCCGGCTCGAAACAATAAACAAGCCCAACGTCAAACTCCAACTCAGTCTTGACTCGTTATTTAACGAGTCAAGTCTGAGCTCATCACGAGCGAAGCTACTTGCTACAGCCCTAGTTTTGTAAGATAAAATCTTGATATAAAACTATATATGGCAAACACATGATGTAATATATTAATTTATTTTAAATTTTGATTTTATTAAAGACGTCATATAAAGTTATATACATTCTGCTTCTAAACTAAGAGGGGTATTTCTATCAAGGAAACCTGAAAACAAAACAAAACAAAACATTGCTTCCTGGTCAGAAAAGCCCCTCTAAAAGACTGAAACTACTAAATGCATACAGATATTAACTATAAAACCACACATAGAAGCCATGAAAATCACTCTCCATGAAGGCATTTGTCAAGTAACGAAGCATAGTCGCCAAACTGAATGTCAGTAGGAGGGTGCAGGTCAAAGACGTAGGAGATGGGCCTTGAAACCAACATTGTCCTCTTTGTACTGACAGAATCCGCCAACTCCCCAAAACTCATCTCATCAAACGGAAATGACTCCGTCAGGAAGAAGAAGCTGTCTCTTCCCAACTTTTCCACCTGTAACCACAAACACAAAATTCAAATTTCAACTTCTCATCATCATGTAAACCACCAATGTTTATAGGCTACACCATCTGAACATAGCTTTCCATCATTCAATCAGAACTGCTCATGTTACTTATTTGTTACACAGGTAAAAAAACAAAAAAAAAAAAAAAATTCAATTGCATGACCATCATCTTATACCAGTAAATCAAATTAGCCATTCTGGAAGTTGCAAGAGTAAAACAATTTTAAACAATTACCTGCAGTTGAGAAAATTTGATATTGTTCATGGTAAGGATAACTTGAACTTCATACAAGGCATGGGCCAATATTCTGATTGCTAAGTACTCAAAAAAGTTCTGCACCAGAATTCTCTGTCTTTCCAAATTTTCACAATAGCCATCAAGACTTGGAAACCATAGCACACACTTAACTTCACTCCACGGGATCAGATTTTCCCCTGATTTGGAAATGATGTTCTCATATGGATGATTGAGGCCCCACATAATTCTAACACCTGCCATTGCAGGGTTGCATATAGAGGTGTCCGACAAACATGTTGTAGAGATTATTTTAAGTGGATCATAAAGGGAAGCAAAATTTGAGCTGAAATGCAAATCTGTGTCATCCAACAAAAGAATGCATCCATCTGAAGAGGTAGGAAACAATCGCAGAAGGGATGCAGCATTAGCAACCCCATCTTCTTGAAGGCAAGCGGTTGAACTGACAGATGAAGCAGATTGACCCAGATCATGAGAAAAGCCACATGAATCTCCATTACGACAACCCTGCAGGTCCCCTTTCACAATCAGAACATACAAACTAAAGTACAAAGACAACATCAGATTAGTAAGTAACAAATGAAGTTTCTTAAGAAAAATTATATCCAACAGCCTCCTGAGCAGGCTTAGGTTGGATTCCGAAATGGGATAGTGTTCAAAGGGTCTAGATTTAGGTTTTGAGTGACCCACAAAGTTCGGTAACTGATGAGACCTCCCAATAGTAAAATCTATCAATATAAAGGGCATAAGGGCCGTAGGGTGCTGGGTATGTGAGTGGACATGTTTGCTAGTGGGAGTTGGTTAGCAAATATTCATGTGATGGGGAATCAAGTTGTTAGTGGGAGGAATATTTTAGTAGGAATATTTTAGTTAAGGGATTAGTATATAAAGGGAGGGGAGTTTAGGGAAGGACAGACATATTTTCAAAGGGTCATTAAGGGAGGTCCCCAGCTCCTCGAACTGCTGGGAATTATCTATTCTTTTGGCTTGTTGCTGTTTCCATTTTGTTCTGTTAAAATCTCATTTCTATTCAATCAACACATTACAGTTTTAATTCTAGAATTGGATTGCCATTTTTGCGTTTTGGATTGTTTTGTGGTTGGGTTTGTTTTAAATTGACAGAGGTTTTCATCAAATTGGTATCAGAGCCAAGGTTGGGGAATGCTAAAAACGAAAATGGAGAAAGAAATTGGATCGATGAAGGAAGATTTGGGAACGATCAAAGAGTGCTTAAGGAAAATGCTAGCCTGGATGAGGCGTAACGATGAAGAAGAAGCAAGAAGGGGTGAGGGTAATGGATTGACAGAAATCCCAGGAAATCAAGGACCAAACCAAGAAGATGTTAATGGAGAAATGATGAACACTGAGAGACCACGACAAGAAATTGGCAACAGAAAATTGGAGATGCCGCTCTTCACAGGGGAAGATCCTTATGGGTGGCTGTTTAGGATTGAGCGTTATTTCAATGTGTACAGAATCGCCGAGAATGAGAGGTTGGTCACGATGGCCGTTTGCATGGAGGGTGACGCGATCAATTGGTTCCAGTGGAGACGATATGGGCCGCCTTTAAACTTGCCTTGCTTCATTGGTTCAATGGCTCATAGGAAGAAGGATCGTATGATGCACTGATGGGAATCCGACAAACTGGTACAGTGGAAGAATATCGCCGGAAGTTTGAAGCTCTATCTGCTCCATTGCGTGAAGAGAAAGAAGACATTGTGGGCTGCCTTCTTAAACGGGCTTAGACCAGAGATAAAAGCTGAAGTCAAATTGGGCCAGCCCAATTCATTAATTCAATTAATTGAGTTAGCCCAGAAAATAGAGGAGAACAATTGGGCTTTAAAAGAAATGAAGTTTGGGCTTAATAGCGCTGTAAAACCAGTTGGGCTGTATGGGTTTAATAGAGGAATTATTTCAGTTGGGCTGGGTAAACAGGGAATAACAAATACAATTGAATGTGGGCTTGAGCAATTTGATAATGGACTAGGCAAAGGTTTAAATGCAGCTGGGTTTGGGCCGGGTAGAGAAACTGGGTCAATGGAAAACGGGTCAAGGGTTAAATCAGATCGCAAATAACCCCAGGCCATTTCCCTTCATCGATCAGCCGAGATATTCCGACAACTCCTCGCTAGCGCGCCGAACTTGGGAAGAGGCACCATCTGGTGCCGCGACAGCCTCTAGTTATCAAAGCCCGAGTACCACACGAAATCCACCGGTCAATCACAACTTCTATCCACGGCGAACAACTCCTTTCCGGCGAATGACAGAAGATAAGGAAGAGTTGAGTAAGGAAGAAGAGGGCGGTAAAGGAGTGGAGGAGCGGTGTGGTGTCGGGTGAAAATCTTCCATCTTCCCACCTCGAGGACAAGGTGGTTCTTCAAGGGGGGGGTAATGATGAGACCTCCCAATAGTAAAATCTATCAATATAAAAGGCATAAGGGCCGTAGGGTGCTGGGTGTGTGAGTGGGCATGTTTGCTAGTGGGAGTTGGTTGGCAAATATTCACGTGATGGGGAATCAAGTTGTTAATGGGAGGAATATTTTAGTTAAGGGACTAGTATATAAAGGGAGGGGAGTTTAGGGAAGGACAGGCATATTTTCAAAGGGTCATTAAGGGAGGTCCCCAGCTCCTCGAACTGCTGGAACAACTTGGAGGAATATTTTAGTTAAGGGATTAGTATATAAAGGGAGGGGAGTTTAGGGAAGGACAGGCATACTTTCAAAGGGTCATTAAGGGAGGTCCCAGCTCCTCGAACTGCTGGGAATTATCTGTTCTTTTGGCTTGTTGCTGTTTCCATTTTGTTCTGTTAGAATCTCATTTCTATTTAATCAATACATTACAGTTTTAATTCTAGAATTGGATTGCCATTTTTGCGTTTTGGACTGTTTTGTGGCTGGGTTTGTTTTAAATTGACAAAGGTTCCCATCAGTAACATAACCATGCACCAATATCCAAAAAAAGGAAAGAGTTATATAAGCACTTAGAGAACTTATTCAAGTAAAGTAAGATACCTGTAAAGAGAAAAAGAATTTGCATGTAGGTTTTTTTGCTTGAAGTGAATGCGAAAAAGCGCATTGACTACCTCTGCTGCAAGAACCTCTGGCAAAATAAACACATAAAGGAGCTTCCCCCAGGACATGAGAACCATTAGCATCTCTAAGCTGATTATGGGACATGTCTTCCATATACTGAACTCTTATCTGTCAAACATTACAAGGAAAGATCAATAATATGTCAACATCGCTGCAAACTAGCCGCACAAAAACTATACCTCTTTGATAACATTTGCCAGCTTTTCAGCCACATTATTGGATTGAAATTGATTGGGAGCAACAAATGGTACAGCAACACATTTCCTTGTTTCACAAGCTGCCTCAAGGGGCTCATTATCTGCAGCAAGTGCGTCTACATCTTCATGTTGCTGACACTTGAGAAGGCATTTATGATCATATTCATAAGGATCATAGTAGGTTGGCAGTCCATTAGAAATACCAAGGAATTTGGGCCGAAACCTGTGCAATGAATTCAGTATATCTTCATCTGAAAAAAAAATATATTCAAACTTGTAAACATACAGGAAGAGAGAATTAAAAAAAGAAAAAGAGAAGGAATGCAAATGCAATTATTCATCAACAAGATGCTGTAAAACTGCACAAGATTGTTTCAACCCAAAAAAGGGGCAAAATTACAATAAAGTTATAGATTCATACACAATTCAGAGACATGATGTATTGATGATTGCACAAGATTATGGAAGAAACACCATTCTTCTTCAATCTTGGGCAGCAATAACGTTGTAGCCTTCATTTCATCAAACTTTAGAAGTTGTTTCAAGTGGTCAAGACGTTGTTTATCCTTCACAGAAAGAGAATGGGTTTTACTTAAGAAATTTAAAATCAATTAAAAAATCAATCTCTGAAAATCCAAGCAAAAAGATGCTACATTACCTTAAAAACGCGTTGCCAAAACTGTAACGCACATAAGTTTCCCATTAGTAGCACCTCCTTTCGACCAGTTAGGACTTTGTTATTGCCATCTCCACCAAAGTAACAGCTTGTGTATTCTGTAAACTGAAGTAAAACACTAGTTTAACAAAGAGGGACAGTTTTTCCAACAACTATGTGCATCCAGAAACTGTAGAGTTCATTTACTAAATTGACAATACCAAATTGTCATCTCCAAAAGGATGAAGAATAGGTAGAGGCTGTGTATCCATCAATATACCAAGCAGAATGCCCTCACGAAGCATGCCAATTTCCCCAAACTTGAGCACAAGCACAGAAGCATCAAAGGATAACGAAAAGCTGGCAAGTAACCTACCATAAAATGTAGGCTCATACCGGCCCCTTGGAGATGTTTTCTCCAAAGTGTGCATTTGAACAAGCAAATTCAATGCATCTCCAACAACTTCAGCACTTGGTGGATCCAGAGCCTTCTGCAACAAGCCTAACATCAAAGTTCCATCAGTCAATGCCCCTTTAATTTTCATCAGAGTGCAATTGCAATGGCTCATTACATACAAGATCCTGATTAGCAATAATAATGGCATACAGTATTCTGATTTTATGTTTCTTCTAGACTTCTAGTAAAAGTTAAATTTGCATCCTTAAACTCTCACTAGACAATATTAACACTTTGTGTATCTTGACTTTCATTAAGCCTCTATACAATATGTATTAGAAACAACTGGAATCATTCACATTAACTGCACGTGAAGAAGTTAAGAAGCCAAAAGGGTATTAAATGAGTGATGAAGCACTAACATGGTAGGGTTTAAAATAATGAAGTAAATTAAAAAAATTATGAATAATTAGATTAGTAAGTAGTACTTGCTTGTGCTTGAGTCATTAGAGAAAGACAGTAATCTATAAATCTATAATTTTTGCTAAGATGAGATATCAAACAAGTACAGACAACTCAAAGTGCAAGGCATCTTACTTCTTTTAAAAAAAAAATTAATGTTTGCAGTTTCAAATTGACAGGCCTAATTGTACTGCAGGTTATGTAAGCATCAGATTTGCAAATTCATTACCCTAGAATCATTAATCCATTTTCAGGGTGCCCAGTTTGGCCAAGACTTTAGCTCAGACTCAACTCAACATTAAGCAAAGATTAGATTTCAACCCAAGCAAATTCCAATGTATTATTCAACTGAGGTGAAACTTAGATATCCAGAGGTTCCACCCATTGAAGAAATGGAAGAAACTTGGCAGTTCCCTTTCCGATTAGGAAATCTATCAAAGGAATCTATAACTGAAGGGAAAAACGTCCATTATATATGCAGCAACATATGCAACACAAATTTCTAAAACCAGAGTCTTAACCTTATACCTTTGGGATCACTGATTGCTTTAGATTCAGAACAGCAAATAAGAAGTACTTGTAGCCTCAATGATAGCCTCAGTATAGCTGGACACTCATGATCCTCAAACTTACTGAAAAATGATTTTGTAACTAACCGATAAACCTGGCCATCGCAAGTTCTACCAGTTCTTCCCTTACGCTGCTCTGCCTACAGCATTATTGAATTTAAGTACCTAAATTTGGAAAGAAAAGCAATCAAAGGCAAACAGTAATAACTTCCTGAATACCTGAGATTTAGAAACCCAAACAAGCTCTGCAGCGTCTGTTTTCCTATTACCGTCCCAAAAGACTTGTAAGGATCGGCATGAATCAATGACATATGCCACTTTGGGTATTGTCACAGATGATTCAGCAATATTTGTGGCCAGTATTACCTGTGTAAAATTATACAAACAATGAGATGAGTAATTAAAGTCTATATCCACTGAGAGAATCCACGCAAGGTGTTAAGACATTGGAAATAGAAGACAATTATAGAAGTCAGACTTAGTTCACATTCTATTCCTAACCTTTGCTCTAAACTGAATAAGAAATTACAGAGTCAACCATGTCATGTGGAGCAGCATAAGAACTTAACCAGCTAATCTTTTCAACAAAAAAAGCATATCAAATTACGACAATACCACCAAAAAATAAAAAATAAAATAAAATACATGTACAAATATATCAACTTTCCTTCCCCCCCTCCCTCCTCTTCTCTCTCTCTCTCTCTCTCTCTCTCTCTCTCTCTCTCTCTCTCAACCACAACTTACATTCATATGCAGTTTAAAGAGGCATAACTAGTTAAAGGTCTACCTTACGATGAGATTTCCAGATTTTCATAGCCATGAGAGCTTGCTCGGTGTCAATGCTACTATGCAAAATGTGAACCTTAAAAGAGGAACTGAGTGGCTCCAGAAAGTACCATTGTTGCTCCAGGGCATAGTAAGTTGGAAGGAAAATCAAAATGCTCTTTTCAATATCTGTCTCATTTTCATGTATGTGCAGCACCAAATCATGAATAAGTTTGTGCACTTCAGGCTTAATTTCAGCATTGGCCATAGACGGACTTGGACCAGAACAATATCTTAAAGATAATTCTGAATGTATTCCAGGATCCATGCCAAGCAATTCAGCTACCTGGGCAAAAGTAGTAACATCAGCATCAGATATTTGAGAAAGGAATTTCTTTGAAATTAAAAGGTCATGTGCTATTAAAGGATGTATAACAACCTCTTTGACATAATTTTTATATAAATTCACTTCTCACATGCCTGAATGAGCATATACAATCTCCTAAAGTTTAAAAAAAAGAAAAAAAAAAAAATTTGCAGCAATCTAGATTGGACAGGAGTAACTGCCAACATAAAGTTGAATATGTAAAGTGATTGCCTGATCAAGATAAGAAACTCTTCGATGAAAAATTGTTCTCTGGTTAGAACTGGGGATTGCGAGCACTTCGACTCTTTCACCCCTTGCAAGGTCCTTGAAGTAATCTTTGTATCTTCCGATATCAGCAGTTGCAGACATCAAAACCAACCTGGAAAAAATATGAAGTCATAAACCCTTATGCAATCATGCTCCTACCAAGTTTAATTAGGAAGTGTTTAATACAATTACAAGAGATGAGAGTTCTATTTTTCTAATAAATAAATCACAAATAGAGTACAATCACCAGATATGCCAAACTTTAAGAAGTAAACTTAATGAAACCTTAATTACAGCTAAACATAAGGCCACAATGTTGGCAAATGCTAAAATAAAAGAGGATGCCAACCTCAGGTCATTCTTCTTCATTAGGAACTGCTTCACACAGACTAGAACTAGATCAGACTCAACAGATCTTTCATGCACTTCATCAAGAATTATAACCTTGTACTTGAGTGCATTCAACCCCTTGTCACGCATTTCATCCAACAAAACTCCAGCAGTCTTGAAAACAATCTTTGATCTGCAATGCCATATGAAAAAGGTAACTAAAAATTGCCAAGTATACATTTTGCAGAAAATGATAACAAAAATGTAATTAACGCAAATTGACAGTATCAAGCACTAATTTATCCGTCAATTTCTTTTAACCATGAACAAAAATGAAAATAAAGAAGCTAAAAGTGAAACAGGGCAAGGAGAGAGATAATAGTAGCCAGTAAATATAAAAGACATCAAGTAATTAATTTAAAAGTATAAAAATTAAGGTTGATTGTAAGAATTCTCAACACTTATAATCAAATGTTAACAAAATTCAATCAAAAGCTCCTAAAAATGTGGATAGGCCTAATAGTAACTGCCAAAGTAATAGTGCAAGGCTAATAACAAGAAAGTAAAATGACCTTTTTCAACTCATTTACAAAAAGAAGTTCCTCTCATCCATCTGAAAGTTGAGTGTTCTTTAAAGCCATTTAGGCATCAAAACGGAAAACCGAAGTGTCCAAAAGTACATCCCATTTCTCTCCACCCACAGTAAGATCACAGTTCTAAAACCAGAAGGATAGTGAAGAAAAGAGAGAAGAAGAACCAAAAAAAAAAAAAAAAAAAAAAAAAAAAAAAAAAAAAAAGAGTAGAACGGGGGACACAATCACACAACCACAAACGGCATACAAAAATTTGAAGTTCTAAAAGATAAATCAACTAATAGGAAACATATCACAAAGTACCTTTCAGACAAGCGCTTTGAATGCCCTATGTGATATCCAACTTCTTCACCCAATTCACAATTACGACTTTTGGCAACCATTTTAGCAACAGCTACAACAGCAAATCTCCTTGGCTGTGTACACAAAATGGGTTCCATGTTTTCCTCCAAAAGAAATTGTGGAACTTGAGAACTCTTACCTTGATTATCAATGGAACAAACAAACACATCAAAAAGAGGAGGGAAGTTAATTCAATCAGTTTTTTTTTTTTTTTTTTCAATAAGAACTATGAAAGTTGTATTAACAGAAAAGAAGAAGAAGAAGAAGAAGAAACTATACAGAAGTCAACAAACATCCACTGAATAAGGACAGGCTTGAGAAATCACAAATAAAGTAATACCAGTTTCGGCATTCAAAGCCATGAACACACATGCAATAATCAAATAGCCAAATTGCAAAGAGGACGTGTGAGCGAAGCGCCAAAATTTAACAGCCGAAAATTAACCCATTAAACCAATTTTAAAAAAAAAACGAAGAAGAAGAAAAAAGAAAAGAAGACTCAAGACGGTAAATGTTACCAAATGAAACACTATTTCGACAAAAATTAGAGATTAAAGCACAAAGCACAATTAAAGTAGAAAGTAAATAGAAATGAAGGAAGTACCACAGCCAGTTTCACCGACAATGAGAGTAACGCGATTTTGTAGGACTTTCTCGACAATTTTCTCTCTGAGAGACAACACGGGAAGAGACGAAAATTCCGAGGAGGAAAACGGTAACATGTACGAAGAACTACAAGAGGACGTCGGAGATGATGATCCCATTGTGAAAACTCTCCCCCTCACTTATTCTTTCTCCTCGATGTTATTGTTAAGTTCCGTTTGCTTAAGCAAGAAGGATGCAAAGAGTCTTGGTTGCCTTTGCAAAGTCAGTCTCCCTCGCGCCTCCGATTTTATAGTTGTTTCCTGGAGCAGTGATTGAGTAAGATAGAGAATACGTGAGCTTGGGGAGGAGTCGTCGGGAGTCAGCGTCCTGTTCAGTTTGTTTGACTATTTTTTTGCTGGGCTAATGGTGGTGCTAGTTATGTGGAAGGTAAAGTGTGAAGTCCGATTCTTCTTTCGCAAGTTAGTCGACGGAATGGGTCCCGCAAGGAATCCACTTTGTGATGTTAACGTACAGCTGATGACCGATTGGCAAAGGAAGGATGAAGTATTTTTAAATTTATAAATTAAACTCTATGCACGAACGACGAAAAAATCACTTGTATTGAAATTAATAACAATTTCGTCCCTGAGGTTTGATATAAATAATTTAGTCTTGTAATTTTTTTTAGTAACATTTTAAATCCTAGAAGTACAATTGGTCCCTATAAATTACTAATAACAAAGACAAAAACATTACTACAAAATTTTATAAGTCTAAAGTGTTACTTAAATAAAACTTTAGAGATAAAATTGTTACTTTTCCTTTTTATTTAGGTGCTTCTCTCACTTGGATATGCATTAATTTAGAGATATATTAATATTGTATTATTTTAATTCTATTTTCATCTCATTGTTTTAAGATTAAAGTTTATACTTTATAGTTTATGGCTATAATTCATTTATCAAATGCAAAAAAGTTACAAACAGATTATTCTATATAGTATAATTTTTTATTAATGACGTGTTAATATTAAACTGTACAATTTTAATTTTAATTTATTTTTAAAAATATGTCTCTTGTCATTAAAAGGAAAATGACTAACTCACTCTTTACCTTCATATGTTTCCAATTTTGCAAAACAGGAAAAGGCAAAAGTTATATAAATAATAATATTCTTGATAATTCCTATAACTTCTGATAGTTTCTCAAACAAGGGGTAGAGTTACTTTCACGAAAGGTAGGGTAGGAATATGTTATTTAACTTTTATTTTTCTTCTAATAAAATGTCTAAACAAGCTAATGAGATGGGTTAGGTTGATTGGCCCAATGGACTCCAACAGGTACAAATGTCAAATGGACTATAGTCCATGACCTTAATATACCTTTTGGATCAGGCCTCTGTTTTTATTATTATTATTATTATTGTTTTTTTTGTTTTTTTTTTTTCAACCGGGTAGTTGCTACGGGGAAGCTGTGTCTAACAAACTGCAGGGCAGCCATCGAAAGCATCGGTTAAGCAGTATCGGCAGAGACCAACAGAGAAATGGCATCTGGATGGGGAATCACTGGGAACAAAGGGAGGTGCTACGATTTCTGGGTGGACTTCAGCGAATGCATGTCCCGTTGCAGGGAGCCCAAAGACTGTTCTCTCCTCCGTGAGGACTACCTCGAGTGCCTCCACCACGCCAAAGAGGTCACCATCTCTCTCTAACATCTTAATTTTTCTTTCAATTTTTTATAGATTTCAAGATTACCGAATGTTATACGTTATTAGTGATGCTTCAAAACCCTAAATTCATTTCTGCATTTTACATCATCACTAGATTTGATATTGAATTCTTAATTAGTTGGATAGAATTATTGTTTGTTACCGTGTTCAACGTCGCTTTAAAATATTAAATCTATATTGATTTCTAGCTCTTTAGTCTGCATTTGTTCGCTGGTCGGTAATTCTTATCTTTGTTTTAAAGACTAAGATTTATTCTGTAATGATTTAATGATTAGATTTGGATGTGAGAATGACATTCGTGAGGCTTATTTGATTTAAAATGAAGGAGAAAAATGGCATTCTAGTTTACGTTGAAATTTACAATGGTATGTTTGAGAAATACAATGGTTGAGGAGTGCATACCATTTGAAGCTACTACTGAGTAACTGATTGATAAATGTAAATTTGTGAGTTTTGGGAGCTTCATCATTCTTAAATTAACTATTTAGCAGCACATGTGGTCAAGAGTTCTTCATGAGAATGGCAACATTTATGGGGTTGTTGACATTGCTTACATATTCATTTTACATTCACATGGGAGTAGACATCTTTATCATTATGGAAACTAAGGATTGTTTTCATCTAAAGGTAATTTATTTCAGACAAGGAGAAAGAGAAAACAATAAGATAGTTCTCTCTACTTCTTACTTTTTGCTATTGCCAGTGCAATGTTTGGTCATTCAAAATTTCCAGTAGACATAATGTCGAATATTCCAATAGTCATTTTATGTTGATTTTCAGTCCTCTCTTTTATCACTGGGATCCTTGAACTGCCTGTAACTGTTTTCTACTCAATTAGGGCCATCATTGTCAAAAATGGTGCACAATAGAGTTGTCAGTGCTTTTTCTATGTTTAGCTTGTCTGGTATTGTTGCTTCTGTCCGATCTATAATAGAAAAAAGAAAAAGAGTCATTATCCTGGTGTTTGGCTCCTCGTTACAGGGTTGTGGGAGGGATATTTTCGTCGTTTTTTATATAGTCTATCCTTTACCATGACATTCTTTCCCATAGGCTGCTCAGTCCAAGAATTGTCATGAGCTTATTTTGTCTTTTGAGGTTGAAGCTTAAAATCTTATGTGCATTTAACTGATGGTCATTACTAGTTTCTTTTATTTTATTCATTTAGATTTTTTCTCTTTTTGGACGGGAGTCTTAACTTTAGGAATGAATGATAATCTCTTTGAGTTATCCTCAGCCACTAATTCAGCTTTTTAGGGAACCCTGTTTTATTAGTTTCTACCAATCTGAAGATATCAAATATTAAGATTGACTAATTTTTTTCCTTCTGTGTTGGCCTCATCCTGTAAGGCTAGGTTTATAGGGAGATCTGTGTTGATTTTTGATTTGGGGTTCTTGAACTGTACAATTGGATCATGATCTCAATAAGAATGCCATGCACCTCACACTATTGGGCTTATGAGCATTATACAGCTGTTAATAATTGGTGAGGTAACCAGACTAATTTTTTAGGATTGGTCAAATTTGATTCAAAAAGTATCTTTGTGAAAGTTTTGTGAAGTCCAAGAATCTGTAATCATGATATGGAAAACGTATACATATTTCCATTACTTTTCTTCTTCTTCATAATCTGTTAGATCTAAGGTTTAGTCCAGAGCATAAATTGACTTGCTTAAGAATTGGTTAATCTTTCTTGAAGTTCTATGACAAAATTTTGATGACTATATGTTACCATGTTCGAGAAGTTATCATCTAACTTGGTTCTTCAGAAATTATTGAATACAATAGCACTGTATCAATGCATGTCTCATGGCATCTCACTGTTTTTAATTTATAGCTTTTGGTTCAGTAGATTATCTCAATCTGCTGAAGGACTGACATTTTAAAATGCAACTAGCTGTTTGAATGCAACCACTTATCATCTTCTGGTTTTCAATGTGTATGTTGACTCCTTTTATGGTTTTTGTAAATGCTTATTTCAGTTCCAACGAAGAAATCGAATTTACAAGGAAGAGCAGCGAAAACTAAGAGCTGCTGCACGAAAGAAGAAGGAGGGTGGGGATGGTGTTGATAGTCATCACACCTAGCCATAGTTGAATTTCAAGAATAAATAATTTGGAGATGTTGTATTTTTGTCAGGACTGGTATTCTAACTTGTTTCAAGTTGCTGGTTTTCTTTTTTTGCCTGAAATAGACCTTTGCTTTTCTTTCTGGTGTGTGCAATAAGGCCAATAGTTTTACCTTCATATGCCATCAGGTTGATGTGATTGATAAACCAAGTAACATGCTCTGGAATGCCTACAAACACTACATTTTAATGTGAAGATTTTTTAAACCTTGTTCTTCCTTTTGTGATTCCCATGAATCAGTTTGACTAACACCCTGCTTCTCCCTCTTCTTTTCTACTTTTTAATTATTTATTTTTTATTTCTATAGTTTGGTAATAATTCAGTTTAAGGTGTTTATTTTGAAACTACCCCAAAAAAGACCGAGAAGAAAGATTGCCATCATCAAACAACTCAAACTGGATTAACCAATGTCATATTGCAATTATTGTTATGGGTTCCATTGGAAAATTTTATAGGAATAAATTTTAAAAGTAAAACCACACATTTCAATTAATTTTGAATATTTTTTAAGTTCTGTATTATTTGAACGTTATGATATATCTAAATTTAAAGTTTCTTTTCTGGTTATGTTGTCATTGGACCGCCTAAAGGAATTGTTTGTTATCGTATAATTATTTTTCTTAGCTATATAGTTGGTTCTTAATCTTTAAATCTGAATTTGTGTATAAGTGGAAATTCCAATTGTAATTCGGGGTATAAGCGGAAATTGAAAAAATGGATCTGTTCCAGTCTACGGGATGTAGCCTGTCAACGGCACATTTGGGCCAATGATTGGCACTACTTATTAAACGACCTTTTCCCGCCCAATGTCTGCCTTAACGATCCTCCTAACTCAAAAGGTTTCAAAATACAACTTTAATATCCAAAGTTTATATTTCATTATTATCTAAAATATACTTTCCTTAGGGTTTACTATTTGATGACAAATAGAACACAAGTTATTGGGGCTTTTGATTAAGGGAGGTCGATAAGTCTTTTGATCGTGACAGGTTAGATTTTAGTGGTAAGGATTTGTCGTAATTTGACTTGAGATGGGCGATTACGTGTTTCACAAATTGCTCTATTTATGACGATTAGCAAGGTCGGCGAGAACAAGGTTTGAGGAGTTTTGGTGAGTGATAATTAGGAAAGAAAATACTGGTGGTGTGGGGCGCTCTGATGTTGGAATCACCAATCGTTGGCCGATTTCGATATCATTACAACCTTATACCACCACTATTATTTTGCCCGTTCATCACTTACCAAAACTCCTCAAACCTTGCTCTCATCGACCCCATCAATTGTCAGCAATTGAGCGATTTGTGGAATGCATAGTCGCCTCTTCCAAGTCAGATTTCAACTAATCTCGACCACCAAAGCCCAACCTGCCACCATCAAAAGACTAACTGGCATCCGCTCTTCAAAAGCTCAAATAACTTGGACCGAGTTGCTCTCCGTTTGCCACTAAATCAGAAACTCTAAAGGAAGTATATTTTGAAACTTTTTAGGTGGGAAAGTGTCATTAAAGCAAACCTTGGGTGGGAAGAAGTCGTTTACTCCTACAGGTGTGTTTGGTTCAATGAATGTTGGATTATTAGAATCTTATATTACCTTGAAGATTATTGAGAATTTTTAGAAAAATGTGTTTGATTAGTTGAAATAAATGGGTGGGTATGCTATATTAATATGTTTGGTTATAAGAAATAAATGGGTGGGTATGTTATATTAATATGTTTGGTTATAAGAAAAAAATTGGTGGGTATGTTATTTAAATTACTAAATTGCCATCTTTTTAAATATTAATATAATATTTTTTTATTATTAATTTTTAAATAACTTCTTTTAACCCCTCATATTTCAAATTTAGCTAAAACACCTCTGCTTAAATAAAACGTTAATTTATAACAAAATCCCCACCACCACCCTGTCGTTGCTGTTAGAGTCATGAAAGTGACTCTATTTTGGTGATAAAAATACCCCATTTGTGATTAAATTGAAGTATATTGAGACAATTAAAGAATTTATGATTTATTCACGAAAATCGCTTCCTAATATTTTTTCTTATGAATCTAATGTGTTTGGAATGATTTTGGAAAATATATGAGTTGATATTAGGTTGTGGTTTATGGATCCAGGGTGATTTTGTCTCATTTATGCTGTTTAGGGGGTAAAATGTCATGTTTTAAGGGGCNGCGTCCATTCGTAATGGACGCCAGTCCAAACGCAAGGGACGGCCGTCCCAAAGTTTTTATTTTTATTTTTTTTATATTTTGGTTAAGGACGGGCGTCCCTTATTTGCGGACGCCCGTCCAAAACAAAGGGACGACCGTCCATAATGGATGAACGGCCGTCCCTAATGTTTATAAATTTTTTTTATTGTATTTTAATGAGGGACGGGCGTCATTTAAATGGGGACGCCCGTCCCTTGTATATGGACGCCCGTCCATGTGAGTGAACGGCCGTCCAAATTTGATGGACGACCGTTCACTAGAAAAAAATTATAAAAAAATTCAGAGGCGAGTTACACGTAGGCCGGTACACATTTTCGGTGCAGATTTATCGGTGTCCGTAGCTTTGTTGCAATTTTAATACCCAAAGCTTATATTTCATTATTATTCAAAATATATTTCCCTTAGGGTTTACTATTCGATGGCAAACAGAATGCAAGTTGTTGGGGCTTTTGAATAAGGAAGGTCAATGAGTCTTTTGATCGTGACAGGTTAGATTTTAGTGGTAAAGATTGGTCGTAATTTGACTTGAGAGAGGCGATTATGCGTTTCACAAATCACTCTATTTATGACAATTAGTAAGGTCGACGAGAGCAAGTTTTGAGAGATTTTGGAGAGTGATGATTGGGAAATAAAATGTTGATGGTGTGGGGCACTCTAATGTCGGAATCGTCAATCGTTGGCCGATTTTAATATCATTACAACCCTATATCACCACTATTATCTTCCATGTTCATCACTTACTAAAACCCCTCAAACCTTGCTCTTGCCAACCCCGTCAACCCCGTCAATTGTCAGTAATTGAACGATTTGCGGAATGCGTAGCCGCCTTTTCTAAGTCAAATTCTGACTAATCTCGACCACCAAAGTCCAACCTGCCACCACCAAAAGACTAACTGGCCTCCGCTCTTCAAAAGCTCAAATAGCTTGGACCGAGTTGCTCTCCGTTTGCCACTAAATCAGAAACTCTAAAGGAAGTATATTTTGAAACTTTTTGGGTGGGAAAGTGTCATTAAAGCAAACCTTAGGCGAGAAGAAGTCGTTTACTCCTATGGGTGCGTTTGGTTCAGGGAATGTTGGATTACTAGGAATGGTGGATTACTGGAATCTTATATTACCTTGAAGATTACTGAGAGTCTTTAGAAAAATGTGTTTGGTTAGTTGGAATTAGAGGTTGGTAGGGACCAGTCCCTTGCGGGCCTAGGCCTGAGCCCGTTTGGGACTGGTCCTAAATGGGACCAGTCACTCATGGGCTTGGGACCGGTCCCAGGCCCATGAGAAAAACCAGGACCCGGACCAGGCCCTAGGCCTGGTCGGGACTGGTCCCATGGGCTCAGGACCGGTCCATAGGGCTTGGATAATTTTATTTTCCCTCCTCAATTTTTATTTTATATTTTGGGGGTAAAACAAAATTTTATAGGGGGTTTTTAGTATTTTTTAGGGGTAAAATTTATAAATTTTTTAAATTTTTTAGACCTGGAAGATTTTTTTTTTTTATATAAATTTTGTAAAATTTCATTTTAGCCCTCGTAATTTATATTTATTTTCAAATTAACAAGGGGTTTTATGTAATTTGGCAGGGGACTATATTGAAAAAATACAAAAAATTTTGGTCCCAGGCCCGAGCCTTGGAAGAGGGCCCGGGCCCTCCTCCTTAGGCCTGGTCCCACTCAAGGACCGGTTTTTGGAGCTGGGCTTTTGGGCCCGATCCCAAATGCCCAACTCTAGTTGGAATAAATGGGTGGGTATGCTATATTAATATGTTTGATTATAAGAAATATATTGGTGGGTATGTTATTTAAATTACTAAATTGCCCTCTTTTTAAATATTAATATAATTTTTTTTTATTATTAATTTTTAAATAACTTTTTTTAACCCCTAATATTTCAAATTTAGCTAAAACACCCATACTTATATAAAACTTTAATTTATAATAAAATCCCTCCCACCACCCTGCCGTCGCCTGTTGCCACCACAAACCACCGTTGGAAGTCGTCAGAAATCGCTTGGAGTCGCTATGAGTAGGCCACCATGATCGGGAGGCCCCGATATGGCCGTTTCTGACCATATTGATGGCCAAATCGATGGATCTGGTCGTTAACGGCCAGATCCATGGCCATTAACAGACATATCTCATTTAGATATGGTCGATAAAGGCCAAAGGTCTAGCCATTAACAATATGCCCAGAAATGGCCATAATAGATCTGGCCAGATCTGCTCCCGATATGGCCTTTTCGGCCATCAATATGGCCAGAAATGACAATACCAGAGCCTCCTGGTGATGGTGGGCTATTCCCAACAACTTCCGTGGACCTCCCGCGACAGCCAACTGTGGTTTGGCCGGCGACAAGTGGGTGGAGGTGGTGGTTGGGTAAGTTGAAATTTGTTTTGATTTCAAGGGTAATTTTGTCCAAAAAATTAATTAATTGAGGTAAAATGTAAAAGCAAGATTAATGTAAATAAATTTAAAAATAAGGGTATTATTGTCATAAAATTTTATTAATAAGAGATATAATTGTAACAAAAAAAAAAAAAAGATTACCTTGGTAATTTTATAATACCTAAAAAAATAGAAGTAATCAGTTCACCTCAAATATCATCGATAATAACTACTATTGATATTTAAGTAATAAAATAATATAAGATAACATAACTCCTGACCAAATGCCTTTTATAGATCATGGAGTCAATTGTCGATAGCCATTAGATTGGTACTATGGAAGTGTAGAGGACATAACATATATCGCGAAACATATTATCTCTACCCTTCTTACATTATAGTTAACTTTAACTCTCGCCCAATTTCAGAACCCTATTCTTCGAAGCTCTCTGGCACTATCGTTTCACAGGTATGCTCTCTTGTTGTTTAAACCTCAAACCCTATATCTCTTTTTTTAGTACTTTTTTTTTTATGAAAGCATCAAATTTATTTTTCAGTCGGGACTGATTCGGGGGAAACCAACTCCAAATTTATATGTTTCTTACTCTCATCCTTGAGAAAACCCTAATTCTCTGAAAAACGTTCTCTCTTCAATCAAGAAACTAAACTTTAACTTAATTTCAAAGAAACTAAACTTTAACCTAATTTCAAGAAATAAAGCACTAAAAGATCGTTTCCTCCGAACGGTTATTCTCCACCATACAAACAAGATCAAGAATACCAAAATTTTAATAATTCGGCATTCTATCTGAAAACCTTTTTTTTAGTTATTAAGACATATGTCTGTACGGCCGCAATGTGCAATTTAAGGGATCACTAAAGGTACAGTTTTTTAATTTTAGTTTTAATTTCAATTTCAATGACTGGGTGACATACATATTGGAGTGGAGGTGCATCCACTATATTTTCATACTGAAATTACGTTCATACAATCAAAAACATTCAAATTTTCAACCAAATTTAAAAAAAAGAAAAAAAAAGAAAAGGAAAGTGAGACCAATTTATTAAAAGTTTTCTTTTTCTCAAATTATGTTACGAAATGATTTCAGGGCTTGTAATTGTAAAATTCAATTTTTAATTTTCATGTTTAGCAATTTTCTTCTTTGAACAATTTCAGAAAACATTACTGGATTTCCCAGAGTGAACATTTAAATCGAGCGAAAGAAAAGAAATCTAGTTTTTTATTCCTTGTATTCATGTGTGATAAAAGTCTGACTTTCATTTGTTCTTTTATTTTCTCTCATCCTTCTTGTTTTGATTTTGTGGTAATTTTTTTATATAATATGTCTGATTTCAAGGTTTATGATTTTGAATGGTTTCTCAGGAAAAATGAGCAGCCGTGCGAGCAGAACTCTTTATGTCGGAAATCTCCCGGGTGATATCCGTGAGAGAGAAGTTGAAGATTTATTTTACAAGGTAATGCTTTTGTTTATTATTTCAATCTTTTAGAACATGGACTTATTTTTCCAATATATAAAATAAATAAATAGATAAATAGAACGTGAAGGTTGTGAAACTTGTTTGATATTATTATGCTCTTAATTTTAGCTTGTGTATTTTTTGAGTTGGAATGCTGTCATAATTCAGATTGTGTACTTGATATTTAATTGGTTTGATAATATTCATCTTCTTATAATTAGTTTTAATTTTATTTTATCACAGTATGGACCTATAGCCCATATTGATCTGAAGATCCCACCAAGGCCTCCTGGCTATGCATTTATTGAGGTGGGTTTACAGACATTTACCCTTGGCTTTTTCTTTTTAATTTCTTTTTAACATTTATTGATCTTGTTTTGAAAACAATGTTTATCATAGTTTGAAGAGGCTCGAGATGCCGAGGATGCGATTCGTGGTCGGGATGGCTATGACTTTGATGGGCACCGATTACGGGTTAGTTATTCTGTAATGTCCGTGTATATATCATGTTTTGATTAGTTGTTACTTCTGTAAATCTTCTACCATGTGCACCTTTCAGGTGGAACTTGCGCATGGTGGGCGAGGACGTTCATCATCTGATCGTCATAGTAGTTACAGCAGTGGTCGTGGACGTGGAGTATCCAGGCGCTCTGAATATCGCGGTGCGTCATCCATTTTATGCACCTTTTGTTGTATGTTGAGATGTATATGATATGACTGAAATTTTTTATCATGTAGTGTTAGTCACTGGATTACCCTCTTCTGCTTCGTGGCAAGACCTTAAGGTGAGCTTTCTTTTTTTCTCTCTGGTTTAAATGAAAATTATTCGTTTTTGTACTTGGTAATTTTTTTTTGTTACATTTATTCTCCCTTCTTCTGCCCCTTGAGTATGTATCCTTCTTGAATGTGTCTCGTTACGCCTTTGCATGTTTATGTGTGACCATAGAAGTGCTTGCTTTTTTCTGATCCAGTCCTGACATCATGATGGCAGGATCACATGCGTCGAGCAGGAGATGTCTGTTTCTCCCAAGTTTTTCGTGATGGTAGTGGTAAGATATTTAGGGACATGCTTGTCTTGTACTTTCCTTTGTATGTTGTGATAGGTGTCATAACTGGGAATGGCTTTTTCAGTCTTCTCTTCCCTTTATCTTGCTTATGCTCCTTATGACTTTGTTCGAGAAACCTATTTGTTATTACTAAAATTCTCATGGGTAGCAACTTTTTAACTATTGAAGCCAGTGATTGCTGGGTTATTATTTAGTTTTTCGTGCATTATATTTCTTATAACTTTTGTAAAGATGTCTAGGTGTTTTTCTATTTATGGTGATTGTTTTGCAGGCACAACTGGAATTGTGGATTACACAAACTATGATGACATGAAGCATGCAGTAAGTTATCTTTCTCCGATTATGCAGTAAATGACAGTGAATGTCATCCATGGCCTTTGATTTCATTGATGCATAAACATTTTTCTGGTCTGTTTCCAGATCAAAAAACTTAATGACTCAGAGTTTCGGAATGCATTTTCTCGGTCCTATGTTCGTGTAAGTTCTGTATCTAATATTTGGAAATCTGAGTTTATTGTATTTTTTGTTTTGCATTTTGCTTACCATCTTCTTGGCAACTAGGTAAGGGAGTATGATTCTAGGCGAGACCACTCGCAAAGCCCTGGTCGAGGCCGATCTTTTTCAAAAGACAGGAGTGAAAGCCGCAGCCGTAGTCGTAGTCGTGCTCGAAGTTACAGTCGGAGCAGGAGCAGGAGGTTTGTTCATGTTATTTAATTTAAGAGTATTTGATATATGTGCTTGGACTTTTTGTTAACATTTTGGACTCAATTCAGTAAGTCTCCTAAAGTAAACCATTAAGATAATGCAGCATAGTTAACATTTGATATAAGATTATCAATTTGGTATGCACTTAGGGTTGTTTGTTAACCATTAAGATAATGCAGCAAATCTCCCAAAGCCAAATCTTCGCGTCGCTCTCCTGCTAGATCTAGATCGAGGTCTGTTTCTTCTCGCTCTCGCTCTGGATCAAAACCACGATCTTTGTCAAGGTATGCTTATTGTTATCTTTCATTTATGAGCGTTGGTCACTTTGGGGTTTGTTCTTGGTTCTGAGGAGGATACTTTATTGTAATCAGTTGCTATCTGAGACAGTTCTCTAATATACAAACTGTCCTGTTGATTTTTTTCTGCCTTAGTGCAGTTGCATAATCCTTTTGGAATAGAGGGTTTTGTAGACATAACAAATTTGTATTGTTATGTCATGAAAGCTAATTTCTATTTAAAATTTTAAAACAAATGGAAGAAAAAAATGGTTCAATGACATGGAAGACCGGTTCAACAAGCTTACTCAATGGATAATTTGGTTGTGTCTTGCATTATCATGCTATACTGAAATTCTCTAGTTTTTAATTAAAAAAAAGTATAAAATACATTCTCGCATTTCCTTCCATACTGATTTCTTTTTGTTTCTTAAATTGGAAGATACATTGGCTGTTATTTCACTGCACAACATTCACATTATCATGCTAATGTGAATTTTTTTTTTTTTTTCTGTAATTTATTAAATTAATTAACTGGGGTCTAGGCTGCTAAGTTCTATATTCTAGATCAACAGATAGCTTAATGTTTATATTGATATAAATTTGCATAATTTGTGGGATTGCAAATAATGGCTTTTCTGTCCTTTTAATAGCTTCTATTTTTCGCTAAAATTGTTTGACTTCACATTGATAACTATCTTCAAATTTGAACTGGTAGTTTTAGCTTACCATCTCTTTGGAGAAATGTTTTGCTCATATCAATAGAAGTATACCAACATTTCCTGAAGTGCACTATATAATCTATTTACCTCTAGGTTACATGAAGTCTTATTTTTGGTTATAAGGATTTTGGTGGAAAAGAATTCTTTGATTTATTAGTGTATTTTTTGGGATATCACTGGTTTTTTAATATCAACTTGTAGTTCTCATGTGTGGAATACCATTTTTGGCTTTCATGCTTTGTTCTTCGGTAGATGGGGCAATTGAGAAAGAAAATCCAGTGTCAAACTATCTTCAATTTGTCTCTTTATTGTATGAAAGTTGGCTTTTTTTTTTCTTCTTGTTTTAGATAATGGATATATGCTGCGAAATGGGGATTGGATATTAGGACTTGATGGAATATGGTTCAATTGCCTGCAATCTTTTGGTTGTGGAGGTATGCTTTTTTCAGATAGGAAACTTTGGAAACCTTCATGGTGTCTCTGTTCTAATACGATTAGCATCACAAATGTCCATGGGTGCTAGATTGGGAACAAAGGAGAGAATGGATTGCAATAATAGAGCTGGATTTCAGCGAATTAAGTGCCACTGGGATCTGGAAGTCACCATCAGTGAGCGGTAGAAACAAATTCATTGTGATTTTCTGCTCCAACAAAATTGCCAAGCTAATAGGATGTGCTATCTGGATTCTCTTGGATTTTTTGTGGTACTATAGGGTGTAAGGGTGAAGCATGCCCCTCTGCCACGGGTGTCTTGAAAATGCAATATAATTCATAATTAAGATTTTTTTTTCTTGTTAATTTAGGTGTTATGTGTGGGTGGGATTTTATTATTACAGTCTGATATTTTCTTTTTTTGTGACTTGCTTTTTCGTTATCCTTTTTGATATGGTAAATTTTGTTGTGGAAGAGGCCCAAGGTTCTTGGATGACAATTCTTAAAAGGAACGTGTGGATTTTAAATTTGGGTTGTTTCTGGAACTTTTGCAGATCTCAATCAAGATCAAGATCTCCATTGCCTCCTGTAAGTGACTTGTTGACAGTTTTTAACCTTTCATTATTGGACCTTTGATCAAATTTCTTGTGGCTGCTTTTACTGGGACTGTTACACTGTATTAACACATTCGTTTCACAATTTTACCGATTTCCAACTGCTTTGAATGTGCCATGGATAGAATTTGAAGTTTTAAATTGATTTGACTTGTTATTTCTCTCCTTTTCTTTTCCTTTTTGTTTATTCTGTAGGGAGTTAAGATTTGGCTTTTTGCTTGAATGGACTCATTTTTTTGGTTGTGATTGCTTTTATTGTTCTTATTATGATTCATGTATCTGTATTGGTACTGTAACGCACAGAAACGAACGAGTAAAAGCCCAAAAAAGCACAGTGTTAGCAGGAGCCCCAGTGGAAGCAGAAGCAGGAGCAGAAGCAAGAGTTTATCCCGGTCCATTCTTCAGCACCATTTTTCTTTTATTTAACACATGTCCGTTTCATTCTGAGGATTAATATAATCCTCTATTCCCATTCTTAGTTATTGATATGCTAATATTCTCTTTCCATTTGTTTATTGCAGGTGAGAATGGTGTTTGGTGATCTGTGGATGCTATGGATGTGGGAGAAGTTTCATTTTGCCTTAGTTGTTGTATGAATGGTAATTTGGAATCCTTATTTGAAGCAGACTTGTCTCTCTTATTCTGGATCATTGACGGATTTGAAACGGTCTTTGATGTTATTTTGACTGTTAGATTCTTGAGCTTTTTCTTACTTTGAGGTGTGTTGGAATACTTGAATTGAGGTAAATTCTCGCACATATTCCTTGTGGTGGTTTGGTGTGTTGTTGATTGTTGATGTATGTCTTTTGGGGATTTTAGGTATAGAGTTGCTATGGTAATGATACAGGATAAGGCTTTAAAGTTGGTCCGACTGGGAGTGACCAGTTTCTTATGGACGTATTTATGTTGATAATACAGAGCTCTTAAATTTTCAAGAAGGCTGATGAATTATTTGTTTTGCGGATGAGCTTAACCAGCAGTAGCTGTTTAGTGGCACTATCGGTTAAGTTTCATGTAAAATAAGATCTAGTTTTCACCTTCTTCTCTTATTTTACGTGGCTTGTAGTTGGGAGTTGCGGCGTATGTTTTCTCGCAACCAGTCATCTAGATGGAAATAATGTCCTTATCTTTTCGTGACAAGACTGATAAATGTGACATGAAATGCTGCACACAAGGCGATGTGTAAGTTGAATGATCTGGTCCCAGTTCTCAAGTGGTAGTGTCTGTTTGTGGCCCTAGTTTGCCTTTGTCATTCATCAATTCGGTTGCGCACCCACCATCGCCCATAAATGAAAAAGACTGTAATTCTATCTAATTATCTGAAATCAATCCAAGGAAGAGAGGAACCACTAGACTTAAAAGGTGTATTAAAAAATAAATAAAGGAAATTGAACGATTAAGATCCATAATACAACTCGTAATCAAACGATTATGGAAAAGTCTTAACTCGGCTCGCCACTGCAATAGACTAGCATGAAATCTCGACAAGTTGCGTCAGCCTGTCTGTGAGCAGGAACAGAAAGTTTTTCGACCACACATGGCGACAAATTGAGTATTCATACGTTACTCATCCAAAAGCGTATACGTTACTAAACCTCCAACTAAACAACAAAATATAAGGCCACAGACTCTCGTCAGTTCAATAAAATTTTAACCAACCTGAACTTCAACCAAACAAACCCAAACCAAAAATAATGTCGGAGACTGTATTCTCAAAACTCTCCGACGATGTCATCCTCAACATATTCTTCAAACTGGAGGACGACCCAAGAAACTGGGCCCGCCTGGCCTCTGTCTGCACTAAATTTTCTTCTCTTATTCGTAATATTTGCTGGAAGAACAAGTGCTCTAGGAGCATGCCCGGCGTTGTCGCCGATCTCCTTTCCACTGATTCGGCCGCTCCACTGGACCTGTGGTCGTCCCTCAATAAGCTTTCCGTCTGCTGCCCAGGCCTCCTTCACTCTGGCGTTTTGTTAGAGAACTCAGATTTCGGCCTCGAGCGTGAGCTGGGCCCTGATGCAAATTATCAAAGTTCTACTAGGATCCAATCAGCCACTCCGTCAACCGACACTGGCTCCAGCAATCTAGAATCTGGGACTCTTCCTGCTGATTGTTCCTGGTCACTTTTTGACGATCTTTATTTTGACACTGTTTATAATAATTCTGAGGCTCAAGATGATTGTGGGTTTGTTGTTGATGACGTTGCAAATTGTGTGGCTGAAGTGGGTCTCGACGTTTCTTCTGGTAAAAAGAGGAAATTTTGTAGCAGATCGGTTAAGTCGCATTTGGCATCTGGGGTTTGGAATTTGAGTCGTGAGCAAGGCAATAAACTTCTTGCCAGTAGATTTCGAGGGGATTGTTTGTACATTTCTGACTGGCCAGGTTGTGTTCACACCGAAGAGAAGCGAAATTACATGCTTTTTAGAGGCATTTTCAAGAACTTTAAGCGCTCTCGTGTTTGGAGAACCATAAACGATGGCAATCGGAGCAAAATTGATATCAGTTGCGCATTTTGTCCGTGTAAAGAGACCTGGGACTTGCATTCTGCATTTTGTTTGAGAAGGGTTTTTGGGTACCATGACGATGGTGAACCTGTTGTTAGAGCTTATGTGTGTGAAAATGGCCATGTTTCTGGGGCCTGGACAGAGTTGCCATTGTACACTTGATGCTGTTTTTCACTTGCTTGGTATTGTTATAGTTTCTCTCAGTATTTGTATTTCTTTGCTTCTGGTTTTATTATGTTATTACAATTGCAATGTTTTATTTGTTAAATTTGCTTTGAATTCTAATAAAGAAATGTGTGCTTTTAGCGTTGGTCAATGTGTTATAGGTTTTCTTTTTCTTTTCTTTTTATGAATTGTTGATGAACTCTGTGGGAAACACTCTTCGAGATTATGATGATGGGTAATTAAATTTTTTAACCGGTTTGCAGCGTTAGTAATATTCCATACTATCATAAGATTTTTCTATTTATATCAATGGAAGAATTTTGATGTTATGAAATGTTATAACTTATCATCATATTACATCTCTGTATATAGATCTCTTTTTGGTCTCCATCTGCTTGACTTTAATATTAGTTCAGTTGTAATATGCTGGTCAGAACTTATGGTAGTTGAACAAGGCCTTAATGTTGTTCTATTTGTTTTACTATGATAATGCAGGACTGGCCATCTTGTGAAGTAATATGCATTTTATTAAGATATTGATTATCTGTTACTGCATTTTTTAGGTTTCAATGATAAATTTCTAGTAAAAGATGGAGTAGCAAAAATATGCAGGCCTGAAGGTTTTGGAAGCTAAACAGTTTATTTTATACCCGTAAGGCAGTATTACTAGTGCATTATCCTCAATGAAAATGCTGATGAATGCATCTTTGTTCCATTTTTATGTTTGTCATTTGTGCATTTCACTTATAAGTACTCAACTTCAGATATCAAAATTCAGTTTTTTGTCAATTTGCCATAGCCTCATTAATGTGGTTGTGCACGCCTAATGTTGTGGATTCAATAATGTGATATCTCTGGTTGATAAGATTTCCATTTGTCGTGTGCACAAAAGTTATGATAGAATGAAGATAGGAAAATAATACCTGGTAATTGGATTGGGGTGGGGTGTAGTAAATTCTTTCTAGATACACTGTAACTCCAGGTTACCGACTGTTTTTGGTCTAGTCAAACTAGTGAAATTTTCGACTGCAGAACATTGTCTTTATTTCTTGTTTTTGTATGCTCCGTATAGGATATGATTGTTGGAATTCTGTTCTTTGTTTGTTGCCTGTAAAATTAGTTGTAGTACAGGGAGGAGAGATAATAAGTTGATGGAGAATGATGAAGGAATGATTTGAATAGATATCACTTCATCAGTACGAATGTAAGGAGTTTGAACTTGAATGTAGTCTCGAGTCCTATTCTGTATTTACTGCTACATCTCTTGATTGTTGGGAAACTATCTCATGCTATATGACCAATGGCTCAGGATTATTATGAATGATATCAACTTGTGATGCCTTAGATTCTGACTATAGGAGTCCGCTAAATAGGTTCTTATGCTATAGAGACATTTCTGCTTCCAAGTCAGAAGCTCATCATGTATGTTCTGTCAATTGCCTTGTGTTATTGATCGGAATCCCAGTACCGTGTATATAATTCGTGTTCAGGCGAGAACTGTAAACGTGCACGATAGCTTGCTCATCTTGACCACCTTATCTTATCTTATGATACCGTAAATAGGTTGAGTGTCTCACAATTTGCTTTTCTTATTTTTTTATCTCAATTGTCAAGTTTCTAATTAAGAGCAGGAAAACGAACCAGACATTTGACGTTGAAGCATAGGTGAAAAATGTTGAATCTATGTATGTGAAAAGGAAAAGGAAAAGGACAAGAGTCAGTGAGTTACAGATAGATGCTTGTGTTTGTTACAGATGGCGCTTTTCTTGGAATCTGTACCACTTAATAGGTATGCATTGTCATGGCTGCACAGAAGCAAAGCTGCCAAGAATGTTATTTGCCTCACTCCCTTTCAACCGTTGGATCCGTTATGCATCAGATCAAACATGTCGTGTTGCTATTACACATTAAAAAAATAATGCCCAAAAATAATGGTTGGTTGTTGAGATTTCTACACAAGTTATTGCTCAATCCCATTGCACAACATGGGAGGGCAAGCTCTGTGAATTGAAGACAAGAAAAAATAGAAGAAAACAATTCATTCTTATTTTTATAATTATTAATGATGAGGAAGTTTAGTTCTGATATGTTAAATGTTGAGCTGCAATTGTCAATGAGGGGACCCTTTTTCGATATCAGTTACGGGCTCTATTTTTTTTTTTTTCAACTAATAGAGTGTTCGAGTTAAATTACATACATCTCAATTAATCTTTTAAGACTTTGAAACTATCAGTTGGATAAAAGATGTAATAGTTATCTCAATTAACCACCATAGGGCACGGGGATCTCATTTTCTTTTACCTTCTTTGTTCCCATCACTGTTAAGGACGATAATTTAAGCATCTAATTATCACTTTGTCATGATAAAAAAACAAGAGAAAAATAAAATAGAGAGTGAAACCTAGCCTTTTCTCCAGATATACATATACATAAATCATAACGACTACGTGCAGATTTTTTATTGTTGAACAAATACGTCAAAAAACAGAAGACAGGCCCCCATCAGTCTTCTGGTCCCATTCCTAAAGTGGTCATGGACGAATTTGCACTTGGACGGTAACAGATTTGTCTGTGTACTAATTAATTCCCATAAAGAAGCAGCACCAAGTGTTTTGGATACGTCTAACTCTGGCCTCTGCCTCTGCCTATTCAAAGCCATTTACTTTGCTCGTAAAATATCAGCACGAAGCATTGATTCCTCTGATTGCATCACAGTGAAAAAATGTTTAGACTTTCTTTCTTGCTAATTATTCTGCTTCATTTAGCAGTAACAGGGCTTAGCGCTGATGAATTCAGTAGACATGACTTCCCACCTAGCTTCATTTTTGGCTCTGGCACCTCAGCTTATCAGGTCACTCACTTTTACTTCATATATTTAGCTATTTATTTTATTTTTAAGTTTATACATAGTAAAATAGGCAAAATGTTTACTAGAAAGTTCATTACTTTAATCATAAAATTTATTTTAGAAAAATAAAATATAAAAATCATACAATAGGTGGAGGGAGCAGCAAACGAAGATGGGCGGACTCCAAGCATTTGGGATACCTTTGCACACGAGGGTATGTTTTCTTAACTTTTTGGATTAAAAACTCTACTGAAATTGAATATGCCAATACATAATGTGTAACATACTTGAGTTTTGTTGATTTATGTTAAATTAATCACCTTTAGATACAAGATTTGCATTTTATTTGGGGGATTAGACAAATTTCAAACGAGTTTCTGGAACACTATTGAGGTCTGTTTAACCTGCTACTCATCCTTATTATTTCACAGAATCATCACTCCTCATTATGGTCATTCAATATCTCCCAGTGTAAATATTCTAGGGTGTGGTTAAAATTTAAAAGAGAATAGATAAGTAATTTATGGATCACTATAGTCGAAAGTTAGCTTGAAGCCAGAGGAGACATAGCATGTATGTTCTTCAATCAAAAGTATGTTTCCGATACTTGATTTTCCACCTCTCAAAATTCAGGGAAGGCACAGGGAGCCACAGGAGATGTAGCATGTGATGAGTATCACAAATACAAGGTGTATACATGGTGCCTTATATATGCCGATTCTTTCTATATAACTAAGTCACAAATTCAAATTTCGTTTATCCTTTTTTTGTTTTAGATGCTGTAGCTTGATGGTCTGTATGTAACTAGTTATTCATGTACTTTTGCAGGAAGATGTGCAACTCATGGCGGACACAGGCTTAGATGCCTATAGATTTTCCATCTCGTGGTCAAGACTAATCCCAAGTACAATTTTGAATTGAGACTCTTAACGACCAAATAAGTACTAACCAATATTTGATTAATCTCACATATTTATCCTCGTGTTATTTCTCTCAGATGGAAAAGGACCTGTGAATCCAAAGGGTTTACAGTATTACAACAACCTCATAAATGAACTAACCACCCATGGTGAGACCCAACTTTTCATCAATAATGTCTTAACATCAACTTTTTTCTCTTCACAAATGATAACAGATAGTGTCTTGGAAATATCTTTGTTTTGATCACGCAGGAATTGAACCGCATGTTACGTTATTCAATTATGATCTTCCCCAGGCTCTTGAAGATGAGTATGGAGGATGGATCAATCAAAGAATTGTGTATAATTCTAAACCGTTTGTGATTGGTAAATTGCCTAGCACCAAAAAAGTTGATTGACACTACTTGAATCATCTCTATGCGAATGCAGGAAAGACTTCACTGCTTATGCAGAAGTATGCTTTAGAGAGTTTGGCAACAGGATTTCATATTGGACAACCGTAAATGAGCCCAATGTATTCGTGCTTGGCGGTTATGATCAAGGATATGTGCCACCTCAGCGGTGTTCTTTTCCATTTGGATTCAATTGCTCCAGAGGCAACTCCACCTCTGAGCCATACATGGCACTTCATCATATTTTGTTAGCGCATGCATCAGCTACAAGACTCTATAGGAACAAGTATCAGGTAATATCCAAAAAAAATTATATCATGTGCTTTTCCATCTTTTTTATGACTCAAACAATCATATGATCCAACAAAAAGAATATGCCCTTTCATTTGCATCAAATCCTAAAATAAAATTGTCTTTGCATTAAACTTAAATGTTGTGCCTACACACATTTAATTTTTAGATGTCAGTTTAGGCCATGTCTATGCAAAATAGATTTTAATTGCAACACACAGTGGTGCAGGGCAAGCAGCATGGTTATATAGGTATCAGCATCTACGCATTTGGGGTAGTCCCTCTAACAAACTCAACAGAGGACGTAATTGCTACTCAAAGAGCCAGTGATTTCCTAATTGGTTGGTAAGTTAAGTATCCTGCATAACATAAGAAGGGTTTCTATATATTGCTTTTGGTGGTATTTATGTAACCTGGGTTCTATCTCACATTTGTTTGGATTCTATGATAATGTCACTTCCACTTTGCCCTTAGTTGTTCTAACTTTTCTCGGATTTTTTTTTTTTTTTTTCCCTTTTTAAAGGCCTTAAGTCTTTGTCTGCTCATAATTCTTATAGACTAGCATGTTCTTTCATTTTGTACCCTTTATTTAATTAGTTTGTGTGCGGCATTGCAGGGTTGCACATCCATTGATGTTCGGAGATTATCCCGAAATAATGAAGAAAAATGTGGGCTCCAGACTTCCAGTCTTCACCGATCATGAGTCCAAGCAGGTTAAGGGTTCTGCTGATTTCCTGGGATTGATACACTACAGCTCAGTTTACATCAAAGATAATTCCAACAGTCTGAAGCAGGAAGTCAGAGACTTTAACGCAGACATGGCAATACAGTTAGTTAACAGTATGTTCTTTACATATTAGTTCTTCACTAAACTGAATGATGGCTGCATTCACTTAGTACTCAAGTTGATTTTCCGTTGAATGAAGTTACCAACCAAAGCTCAGGCTTAGCTATTGATTAATTTCATCCAAGATTTCTACTTGTCGGTTATGATCACCACTCATTTTACATAGCATATAACTCATTGGAATATCTTCTGGCTACTTTAGAAACTATAGTAATTGATTGATTGTGTTTGTGGCAGCACTGCCGGATAATACATCTGCATATGAGGTGGGATTTGAAATACATAATTTAATTATTGGCTTAGTTTAGGTGAGTTAGCTCACTGTATTTCTAATTGGGATTGTTTTATTCAGTTCCCTGTACAGCCCTGGGGTTTGAGAGGAGTGCTGGAGTACTTTAAACAAGTTTATGGCAATCCTCCTATTTACATTTATGAAAATGGTCTGTCTCTAAATAAATAGCTCTGCCTGGAATAGATTTATGCATCAATTTGATCAAACACTTGTAAATCATTCTCTTTTCGTCAATAGGTCAACGGAGTCTGCGCAATTCAACATTGGAAGATATGTCAAGGGTGAAATACATACATGCTTACATTGGGAGTGTGCTTGATGCTGTGAGGTATGCAAATCTTTTACTTTTATCAAACACCTTTTTTTTTTTTTTTTAATTACATTACAGTATAACCTAACTCCCTTTTTTGTTATCTGTTTGAATCCGTAAGAAATGGATCAAATACAAGAGGGTACTTTACATGGTCGTTCCTAGATGTATTCGAATTGCTGGATGGGTATGGATCCAGCTTCGGGCTGTACTATGTGGATTTGAATGATCCTGGTTTAAAGAGATATCCCAAGCTATCTGCCCATTGGTACTCCCACTTTTTGAAGGGAAACATGATCAATTCAGATTATGTTTTCAAACTCAACAATAATTTATCTACTCTTTGTCATACCCACTGCTTTCAGTAGCTCTAGATACATACATCTATGTAATCCTAGAGTTACTCTTCTTAGTTGTTATGCTGCTTCTCAATAAACCAAATTCTACGATAACAGTATTCCTGTCAATAATCAGTTTGCAATATTTCTCTGTTTACAGTTATTAATTGATTCATTAAACTGTATGCATTAACAATGCCACGTATTTCTGCAGAAACGAATTATTGTTGGCGTTATTTTTTAGTATTATTTTTTTTCATCACTGAAGGTTACAGGATGTGCAGATTGTTGATTCCTCATTCTTGTAAGAGTAAACGACATTTTCCCACCCAGGGTTTGGCGAATCCTGGTTTCATAAATTGTAGATTCCACTCTTAAATTAACAGAAAATTGTTTAATCTAACAGTTAAAAATGTAAAATGTTCATTTCAAAGATAAAAATTTTAAAACAACCCTTCACTTCTGAAATTCACCCCACTGAAAAATTTCAAAATAACATTTCACTTCTCAAATTCACCCCACCGATGATTTCAGGCCATTCCAGCCTGTTTTCGGCACAATCGACCGCTCCCGATATCACTATTACAATTCCCTCAACCCCTACATCAAAACCCCTAACCTCTCCGTCTGATTGAACCCCCTAATCGTCAGCCGTCGCTTTTAATGTCAATTGGCGTTTCATCCAAATTTCAGCAGGTCACGGCACCGAAAACCACCCCCAAGACCAATAATAGCATCACCGGCTTCCCCCCACCAAAACCCCCAACATCGGCAACTGCAATTGTCCGTTGATTGTCGCCACCTTTCTCTTAGGTTTTCGCATTTTATCGCCCATTTCCAACCAAATTTCAACACCTCGCCGAGATGCAATCAGGTGAAAAATTTAGGGGTTTTGGTGAGGAGGATAAGGGGATGCTGATGGTGGTGTCGGGGAGGTCTAATGGTGTCGAAATCAGGTCGGATTTTTGGCTTGGCCGAGATCTCCTCTAGGGGTTATTTGAGAGAAATTTGAGATGTCAGAGTTATTTTGAGAGAAAAGTAATGGTGTTAATTTAAGGGTGGGAATCTGCGATTTATGAAACCAGAGGTGAGAACTTGCAGATTCGCCAAACCTTGGGTGGAAAAATGTCGTTTACTCTTCTTGTAATAAAGTTCTGTAAGATCCCATAAAATTACCAGAGATCTTATATTCAGCCCTCATTTAAACCATGGTTACACAAATTTTGATGAACGAATTTAACAGAACCATGGTCTTTTAATTGAAGTTCTAAAAAAGAGAATTTTCTCTCCCACGTAGAATAGACATAGTATTCCACGTGATGTGAATGCGATGATTTAAAGAACTTATCAAATCATTTATTGTTTATAGAATACAAAGTTTAAAAAAGTGATAATAATAATTAAAGTAACAAATAACGTAACAGTGCTATATTAAATTCACATTGATCATCCAAAACTTGAAATACAATTGGGAATATGAATATCAATGTACAGAGTTAAAGGCTTAACCCTTTAATTTGTGTTTAATCATTAATGAAACATCCGCCCGCGAAATGGCGAGCCTAATGCAATGGCGGTTGCCCTCTCACTCCAACTTCAACTTTGAAGATGGATCGTATCAACAGATTAAACTGAAGACCCGCAGGAAAATATCTGAAAAGTGGAAACAAGTACAAATTGCATTTGCACCAATACTTTAACTGCCAAAACGTTGAGTTTCGGGGGCCACAGGATAAGGCAACTTTCCCAGGATTTACAAAAATGGACAACAGTTTCAGGGCAATTATGCCCAAAATTTACAAAAGAAGAGTTTCACAGTTCACATATATAACCTTTTAAGTTCCAGTCATCAAGTTCGGATGCGTGCAATTCACGCAATTTTCTGACAGGCAGGATAAATGTTCAAAGGTTTTTGATCCCATCCTCTTAAGAGGAGTGCCTATGCCAAAAGCTTCCTGACCTGTTCCCCGAGTCTGAGGCCCCACTATTCTGATGAAACGAACCCCAATTTGAGTCTCTTATTACACCAGGGAAACGAGATAACCTCTCTCTTTCCCATACATGAAAATGATTCAAAAACGGACTTTCTGCTTCTTGTAGGTTCTGCCCCGATGAACTTGGCGGAAAGATATAGAAATTACCATTCTGATCATGTTGGGGGGGTGCTGGCACTACTGCAGGCAAGCTCCTCGGACCATCAAATCTCCTCAAACCTGGCACTACAGGTGTGGGCAACCCTGCTGAAATGCTCGACTGCTGCTGAGGAAGGAAGGAATGAGAAGCGTTTAGAGCAGTGCTGCCAGGATGACGAGGAACGACTGAGGAAACAAAAGAGCTCCCAGCTCTAGGACCAGACCTGAGGAAGTACAGGCATGCATGATTAGCATTCCAGTGATCAACAGGCATAAAGGAAAAAGGTGGGGTCTTTTTGTGCCTCTTGTAAGTAATATATGTCCTGTTGGATACGGTGAAGACATCATACTATTCCGAAATATGTGAAACATAATAATAGTAAACACAAAGGTTGCAGGTTGTTAGAGGTTATAATCAAAGATTGATAAATGCATCTCACTATTTATATCATTCAAGATATGTCACCTCCAAAAACATATATCTACAGACTGGCAAGAAAAAACATCTATTGATAGAGAAGAAGAAGGGAAAGAAAGAAAAAAGAAAAATAATTAAAATCAACCTTACCCAAACACTGGCAGGAAAATAAGAAAAAAGACAGTCAAGCTCAACCTAGCCAACAGCTTACCCATGATCAAAGGCAAATGGATGTGGAAAAGATCTGGACATTGTTACAGCATCAGATTCACCATGAGAAGATCTAAGCGTGGCAGGTGGAAGAGAAGCCGGATCAGCACCGTTTATATGGCTACTGGATATGGCGAAAGGGGGGGAATGACGACCCCAACTATGGTACTGGATGGCAGGAAATGCATGGGGAGGAAAAATCTCATTGTGTCCTGATGGACCATTCCAGTGATAATTTAAAAGGGGATCATCAACATTATTGCTAGATCTCGAGGTTGTAGGCGGAATTGGTCCGACATACGCAACGTATGAATGAGCCATAGATGCTGCTTCTTGTTCAGCGAATAAGGGATGGTGTCCCCGTAGGTCATGATCTATATGGATAAGATATTTCATTTCATGTGTAACAAAGTTGGCTAGGAAAATTTTATCAGGAAAGTAATTCAAAAGTAAATATCTTACATGTAGTTGATGGAGGTTCCACCTCCCTGAAAGATATAAAGCATAAATATGTCAGAAATAGTTCAACAGATGTCACTATGAGAGGAACTGTTAAATGGTTTCAGAAAAAAGTAGACGGGGAATGCTTTTGAGACAAGCATAACAAGTTCTCTTTGTTTCTACAGTTTCAATAAACAATTTCAACATAGAATTGTAAAAATCCAACACAAGAAAGCAAGATAAGTAGCACCAAACAAAAGTAAAATAAAACACAAGATTGAGGTAAAAACAATCTAAATGAACAATCAACCCAAAGAGAATCTGCCATGAATACATGAAAACTGATGGCCAAATCCCCACCTAAAATCTACAAATTTACCATTCAACAGTACACATTTTCCCTACTACAGTAATATTACTCTGATTGTACTTCTTTTCCTTGAAGGTGATGAAGTTATAGAAAACAACAGTATATGCAACTCAAAAATGGTAGCAACAGAATATCAAATGTAAAGGAAATTGCATGAAGGGAGGCGTTGCTTACTCAAATGATGATCCAACTCGTGCCAATTCACCAAATGGGCACCAGTGAACTCTAAAGGGCTGCCACAACAAATTAGATGAGTAAGATGATCTCAATCACAAATATCATGAGCAAATTTGCACTTTTTTTAACTGTCAGCCAATAACTTCCAGAAATAGCACAAAAGAATGCACCCAAAGAATCAATGTAATATTACATTTACATCCTCCTAGTGAAGGAAACAAGATATAGCCTTAAGAGCCTCTAGTCTCAAAAAAAAAATGAAAAAAAACGAAAGAAAGAAAGAAACAGTTACTGATATACCAAGAATAATTTAAATCACCATTAAAATCAAGTAAAACTGTGAACTTGTTAACTCTTGGAACATACTAACCTCAAAAGATATTGTTTTCAATAATATGAATGGAAGAAACCGTCTAATGCCAACTAGAGCAGGTAAATCTAACCTGACTCAGATGTCAGTGAATATAAAAACATAAATTTAAAAATGGAACTATGAAGACAGAAACAAACATAGAAGCAAATGATAAATAAAGGAGCTGCCAAAGTCCATGGTGCAAAAAACAATCTGTAAAGTTTTTGGACCAGAAGGCAAACCTCAATGCCTGGCCCAATGTTATACATTGCATTGGCATTAGGAGTTCTATTAGGAGTCTTTTGCCATATCTCACTGAAACTAGAAACTTCTAAACCAGAAAACTCATAACATCATGTGTTTGAAAATAAATACATTTAAAAATTTTACATTCTTTATAGAAATTCCAAAGCCAAAAGTCAGGACTTAAAGAAACTGAACATGTAGAGATAAATTGGCCTGAGACACAAATGGCGTTAACCAAAAGACAATTCAGAATATATAATCAGCCAGTACAAAATGCACAAACAGAATTTTATGTCTTATATAGAGAACAGAACACTCCTAGAGATAAGACAATCCACTTAATTGTGTTCACCGTTTCAAAATAGAGAACAGAACACCACTTGAAACAAGACAATATGCTTAATTGTGCTTACCATTTCAGAATAACTTAGATCGTAGAAGTCTTCATCGGGTATCCAGTCTTCCATGCTAAACTCAGGAAGTGAACGAGCAGAACCATTGGCATACAACCACTGACCTTTTTCAACCTTCCGACAATTTGGGCATTGCATAGCTCCCTTCATATTAAATGCTGAACCAATGCAATCTGCAAAATAGAGGACAATTTACAGCTACAATTATGCATCACAAAAGACCAATTGTAATACATGCGAAATACTAGTCAGATAAGTGGAATAAATCTAAATGCATGGATGCGTTGAGCAAGCATCATAAATACAATCTCCACCTAAACTCTTTCTATGTCCTTTAAAAGAAACAAGGCCGGTCAACAATTGCGCAGTTCACAGTCAGGAAACAAATTAAAAATAATAGCTTCATATGAACGCAGTGTAGAATTTAAAATCTCAATGTTAAGTATAACTTTAAACTAAAAGTACCACTGAGATCGGTGTTGTATCTGCATACAATATGAGTGGGACACAAAGCTTATCCAGATTAAAATAATTTTCATATCTCAAATTAAAAGCAGCAAGAAGATAGAAACAAAATCTATATTTCTAATGTTCCATTATGAAAAAAAAAAAAAGCACCCCCTTGATTCTCACAAAAGATTGCCATATTGACATTACCATACACCATGAGTTTTAACCAAATAAAACAAAGTAGTCATGTCAATAAAATTAAATAAAGCCTCACTGAGTTTTCAAAAGTGTCACAGGGATCAATTTTCACCAATGATGACATCTCTATGTCCCTAAATTAAGAGCATTTTGATTTTATGGCCTTCAACATTATCTCCATAACCCTTAAACCCAAGCCTAATCACATTCCCCATCATGTTCTTCGCAAATGGAAACATTCAACTCTGATATATTTTCTCTTTGGCCTTTGCAGTCTGATCGCATAACACCACAGAATCTGAAATCTAACACCAATTCGTTGTGACTTATTCAAATTATTGGGACTGAAAAAACGCAAATCCTTTACAGTATAAAAAAGTCACAAGTTTTCTCCACCCATCAATTCGCACCATTTATAGGCATTAGCAAACCTTTAAACACTTATACGAGATCTCACTAAGACCTATTGATAATCTTCAGACAATCCCAGTTATAATCACATTTTCATCCCGTTTATTTTCTCCAACACCAGAAAGTTTTAAATACTCACCCAATTTCCAAAAATTGAAAAATTAATGATCGACAGTTAACAGCAACTACATTAAACGGGAACAGAATTGACATGCAAAAATCATTAATTGCTGCACAAAATAAATATAATGGTCAACATGCATGTTAAAATCAGAATACCCAAAATTGAAAATAAAAAGCTGACCGAGATGGAATTGATGGCCACAATGGAGCTTAGCGGTGGATCTGGTACCATTATCAGAGACAGAGTCAAGACAAATCGAGCAGGAAACCAAAGAAGAAGGGGGCTCAATAGCTTGATCATCATCATCATCATCACCAGCAGCAGCGTCCATGGGAGGACGACGATGAGTGGTCGTGGCTATAGAGCCCACCATGTTGTCGTTCGTCCACCAATTGAGACNAAAATAATGATCGACAGTTAACAGCAACTACATTAAACGGGAACAGAATTGACATGCAAAAATCATTAATTGCTGCACAAAATAAATATAATGGTCAACATGCATGTTAAAATCAGAATACCCAAAATTGAAAATAAAAAGCTGACCGAGATGGAATTGATGGCCACAATGGAGCTTAGCGGTGGATCTGGTACCATTATCAGAGACAGAGTCAAGACAAATCGAGCAGGAAACCAAAGAAGAAGGGGGCTCAATAGCTTGATCATCATCATCATCATCACCAGCAGCAGCGTCCATGGGAGGACGACGATGAGTGGTCGTGGCTATAGAGCCCACCATGTTGTCGTTCGTCCACCAATTGAAACCCAAAAATTACAATCCTAAGCGACAAATCTGAAAACTTTTATGCTCTTTTTTTTTTATCTCTATCCCTATATCTATCTCTGTCTGTGAACCCGAAATCTATCTGTGTTTCTCTTTCCGACCTGTCAGATTACGTGGTTAAGACCTTACATGGACTGCCTTTGAATTTAATATCATCAATTCATCATCATCAAAATGGACGGTCTCCTTTTTTTGTTTCATTCTCTTTTTTTACATTCTAAATAAAATACTTTTGACTATACGTTAAGTATGTCCTGAGTTAAGCGACTCCGTTTTAACCGCGAAGCTTCTATGTTCTATCACAATTTTACAACTCTTTTTTTTTTTTTTTTTTTTAAATTTTGATAAATATTCTATTAAGGCTTCATATATTATGAATAATTTAATTTCTTTTCTATTTTAATTTATTTATCATATCTTTTATCTTATTTTAGGAAGATTATTATTAGCTTTAGGTTATTTTAGGAAATACTATTATTAGTTTCATTCCTAATTAGGGCTTCATATATTTTCCTTATTATATTATATTTTGATTTATTTTTCCTAATTTTTAGGAAGATTGTTATTAGTTTTAATCAAACTAAGATTGAATTGAAAAACTCTCCTTAAAGATAATATTATAATTGGATATTGTCATTTTATATATTTTGATAAATAAAATTCATTAGTTTTTAACATATGGCCTAGACATTATCATTCCTTTGTGATTTCGTGGTCAAATTTATAACAACAAATCAAGTCATAAACGAGGGATTATAATGATAATGACAAACAAAATAAATCCCGAATTTCACACTATAATAGAGATCATTGATAACTTTGATTTTCATAGATAAATTTAAATTCTCTAAGTCATAGTTTTTTTTTTTTTTTTTTTTTTAGCAATCGAAGTATTCAAGTCAGCTTACATGAATCTCAACTAATCTCTAGAATTCATTAAATACCTTACAAACCTAAAGGACTAGATAAACCACAATATTATTGTGGTAAGTAACCTCAAGGTTTGAATCGAAAAACTGAAGAAAGAGAGTAAATTTTTTTGACCGTCAAGCCAACCCCTCAACTTTAAAGCCTAGAGTTGATATAATTCAATCCCTAGTGAAACTCCGTATTATTGGTATCCTTAGGCCATCCTTATGGAAGTTAGGGTATAAGATATAAAATGTTATTATTATAAGTGGAGTGGTTGGAATTAAATTAAAGGGTTGATTTGCTTCCATCTTCAGGCAGGCTGAAGTAGTGGTAGTGGTGGTGTGCATGTGAAACTTGTCATGTTTATGAATTCTCAATTTAGAGTTTCATTGAGCATCATATATTTCTCCAAGCCAATAACATGTTCTATTACAATTTCGATAAATCAAAAAGTTGGCTATCAAATTATTCTGCCCATGTGTAACCAAGCATCACTGAAAGTGTTACTTGTTCATTCATCCAACACGAAAACAAGGCAAAGTGGTGAACACCAAGGAATTCTAAAACGAGTATAGTAGCCACACCCAGATTCATAACTAATACTTTATCAAGCTGATGACACTGAAGAGAAACAAAGCAATATCTTCATGCTATAATCAGCAAACTAACCGTCCACACATCTCTGTTTATAGCATAAGAAATAACATCAATGACTTAGGAAATATCTGTATAAATTGTTTGAGGGACGTTAACTCTAACCAAACATTTCACAGTTTATACAAAGATGAGTTGAAATTATTATATATATATTACATACCAAACTGCAAAAGCAGTGGCAAAATAAATTACTCAATCAATACACATCATATCATATATAAATATAGTCAATTTTAAAGGTTGCATACTTATTCAAGCACTACAAGACAAGGGCAGCCGGCTTCTGGGTTCGCTAATTTAGCTGCTGGTAAAGTGTCTTAGTGTTTGATTTTAGGCTTCTTCACAATTGTCACAGTGCAGTGAGCATGATGAGCACAGTAATCACTTACGCTGCCCAGAACCGCCCTACAAAATCATTTAAATCTTGGTCAGAACTCATGAAATTAAGAATTAATCAGAACAAATTAGGCTGATCGGCTATCACAGAAATCCCTACTTCTATTGGAAATATATGCAAAGAATCCTTATTTTCCAGTAAAAGGACCCATGGAAGAAACAGTGATCAATCTCTTCCAACATTTCAAAAATACATTTGATCTCATGGATTAAAGGGTTTATACAATATATTACTGCAAACACGAAATTAACTAAAAATAGTTCACAACTTCGTAAAAATTAAGCAACAGTAATTGAACTCCAATCAGACAATCAGAAATAATGTTGAGGGAATTAAGCAATGGATGATACTTACCTTTTGATAGCTCCATAGCCATGACTACCCACAACCAGAATAGAGGCATGGTGTTTTTCTACAGCCTCACACAGCACATTCCTAGGATCTCCTTCTATAGCTTCCAATACTACCTCACTCACCTGTACACGCGTACGGACCGCATCCATCAGTAATTAAATCAACGATCATAAACAACATAAACCACAAATAAACATGTATCTTACCAGTTTGCTGATGCAGAATTCCTTAGCCTTTTCCAAAACCCTGGCAGCGATTTTCTTCAAATCCGACTCGACATATGGCAAAACCTCGGCAGCTCCTGCAACAATTATCTTACTATCAACATATTTCTAAATGAAAAATAAAACTAGCGAAGAAAGTAAACATTTTTTCAAGAGAAACAAATTATTAGAAAGGTAAACTAGTTCAAAATCACAACTATAGATTCACAACCCACAATCATCAAGAACAAAAACAAACTATTTCCTAAGAACCAAAAACAAAATACCACGGAATCCATTTGTAATTACCGGTCAATACATAGAAAATTATCAAGGAATAGTTAATTTATTTTGAAAAAAATATAATTACCAGGTCCAGCGAGACCGACAACAGAAGAAGGAAGAGGTTTGGCGTGAACAACGACGAGCTTAAAAGGAGGATTTGTAGGGAAATTTGTGAAGAAGTGATCCAGAGTCCACTCCAGCGCGTAAAAACTGTGCGCGCTATCGTCGATTCCAACCACCATCGTTTGTTTCTCAGAGGTCGCCATTGAAAATCCAGTCAAAGTTACAGAGTTTGCTACGATGAATGATCAAACAAACTGAGTGGTCAAATTTTCTGAATTTATAGAGGCCGGAGCTGAACAGAGCAAGTGAACCACAATTTGTGATTGGTTATTATCTAAAGAAATAAAGAAGCCATGTGCTAAAGCATGTGCAATCATTGGCCTTCTCGGCGGAAGTAAAACGCGGTCGTTTAAGTGAATTAAGTAAAATATGACTCCATGGGATTTTGTCGGGATTTGAAGAGTTGTAATGTTGAAGTTGAACACGTATTGATGATAGCAATCAACCTGATGTAATTATAACATTTTTAAATAAATAAAAACTAAAATTTCACATTCCAAGGCATAGCCGAAGTAAAAACAAGAAGAAGATTGCTAATTATTGGGCTATTTGTTTCCTTTGCAATATTTTGGTAATTACTGAATACTCCATTACAGAAACCCCAGGAGATGGTTTTGTTTTTGAAATTCTTCTCGGAGTTAAATCCAAAGATGCTTTCAGGATTTGATATTCTTTAGTTACCTAAGGAATGAAAAAGCAGCTTTATTCATAAGCAGTAATAAGAGCTAAATTTAAGCTAAAAATCAGGATTTGATATTCTTTAGTACCTAAGGAATGAAAAAGCCGCTTTATTCATAAGCAGTAATAAGAGTTAAATTTAGCTAAGAACTGATTTTCGAAACTTCCCACCCAATCCCATCCACAACCAAACTTTTATACCGCCTAAAATACGCTGTGGCATAAATGGACTGCTAAATGTTCTGTTTCCAAATTTGTCTGTCCGTGTTGTAATGTGCTGGATTCCCAAGTAAAAGCAACACTGAGCACTGAGAGGGTGTTACTTGATCATTCATCCAACAAAAACAAAAGGAATAACTGTTATCATCAAGTGGTGAACAAATGAATTTATCCTGATAATAGCAGCGACAGCAAGATGCACGAGTAATATTTTATATTACCCACGGCAATATCTTTAAATTCGAATCTTTAGACTTTGCCAGCACATGCTCGTAAGCAGCAAGCCAACTGTCCACACATATCTCTAGTTCGCACAACAATAACATAACTAAAAAATCAACTCATGGAACTAGTTTTGACATATGGCTACAAATTTTATGGAAGTACATCAAATTTAGTGAAACATTGAAACGTTCACACAAAGCGAAGCTGAATAATACATACTACATTTCGGAGAAATGGTATGATATATATGGGGCTCAAACAATACATGTTATCAATTTTGAAGGTTGCATACTTATTAAAGTAATAATATTGCAACCATTTTATGGGTGGTTCTTAATTTAGAAGCTGGTAAAGTGGCTCAGTGTTTGATTTTCGGCTTCTTTACAATCGTCACGGTGCAGTGTGCATGATGAACACAGTAATCACTTACACTGCCCAGAACCGCCCTACAAAAACATTAAACTTCTAGTTAGAAATGATGAGAAATTGAGAATCCATATCAGGAAAGAATGAGGCTGCAGATCAGCATTATAATTTATAAAAGATCCCTACTAACAAGTACTTTTATTTTCTAGTAAAAACATCCATCAAGGTCGTTCCAGCATTTAATTGAATACTTTTGATCACATGGTTCCAAGATTTGTATAATATATAACAGAAATATGAAATAAAGTAAAAGGTACAGGTCACATCTATTAGTAATTTTATGAACAATAAAAAATAATGTTAGCTTGGATTACCTTTTGATAGCTCCATAGCCATGACTACCCAAAACCAGCATGGAGGCATGGTATTTTTCTACGGCCTCGCAGAGGACATTCCTAGGATCTCCTTCCATCACTTCAAATTGTACGTCGTGCACCTGAACAGGTACACCCCACATCCATCAATCAGTAAACAGCAATGAAATTAACAATATAAACTACAGATAGATATGTATCTTACCGATTTGCTGCTGCACATTTGCTTGGCCGCTTCCACAACCCTGGCCGCAGTTTTCTTCAAATCTGCATCCACAATTGGCACAATATCCACTGCTCCTGCAACAATAATCCATCATCATACCAAATAATAACGCACCGATGCTTTATGTATTTTCTACAGTTTATCAAAATCAAAATACAAAGGAATCAAACAATTATCAAGGATTAATTAAATTAACTTTTTTGTTTTTTAAAAAAAAAAAAGTAAGAAACTTGAATTACCAGGCCCGGCGAGGCCGACAACAGAAGAAGGAAGAGCTTTGGCGTGAAGGACAACAAGCTTAAAAGGAGGATTTGAAGGAAAATTTGTGAAGAAGTGATCCAGTGTCCACTCAAGTGCGTACAAGCTGTGGTGGCTATCGTCGATTCCTACCAGCATCGTTGGTTTCTCTGTGGTCGCCATTGAAACTATGTAGAAAATCGCAGAGTTTGTTTGAAGGAATGATCAAGGAGACTGACAATGAAATGTACAGAGTATCTCAACACATTGTCTTGTATTTATAGAGGCAGAAGGTGAACACAGATTGGCCAGTTTCTAGAGAAGTTGAGAAGAAACGGTTAAGGCAAATGATTGGCCTTGGTTTGGTTGTTCGTCTAAGATTAAGCAAAACACAGTCGTTTAGGCGACTTAAATAAAGCGATGTTCAAAATCCTAAACATCCATCCCTGTTTTTTTAGCCATAATTCTATTTATAAAAACACTTTTGAAAATTTCCATATTTATTACAAATATAAGTATTAATATAAGGTTGATGCTTATAAAGATAATATATGTTTATGGTATGACAACATTATAAAAAAAAAAATTGATTCATCTTTGTCTCTTTGGGGACTGTCTGCAATTAGGCATTGTATACCAATGAGTCCTCTACCTCCCACGCCAGTACGTCATCTGTAGATCCTGAAAATCAGGCACATTTTATGCTCAACTTCTAGTAGAATTTTATTGTCTCATTAAGTTGTAAAATGGAAATTTGACTTGTTTTTATAAACTTCTAAGTGGTTTATTAATACACCTAAAAAACGTAGTCTATAATAATTAGCATTTTTAAAGTAAGCAATTAAAGTGAAAAAACGTAATCTAAGTAGTTGTATATTTTTCTCGTAATAATTCTATTTTATTAAATTAAAAAGATAACAGCTACCAGAAGCGAAAAAAAAAATTCTATTTATAATTTTAAAAATATATAAATTATTTTAGATCAAAATAACAATTTATTTGATTTGAGATGAATTTAATTCTTTGACATCAACACATATGTCAATTCTTGATGTTTGAACTTTGAAATGTATTACACAAATGAAAAAGTAAAAAAAAAATAACGAATTATAATTTCCAATATTAATTAATAAGTGTTTCCCACACTCTTCCAGTAACAAAACACATTAATTAAATTGATGTGTACCTAACATATATTTATAATTTTAGATTAAGGCATAACTACATGAAAAATACAAACTGGTGATACAGAATTCTGCATTAACCAGCGTGATTCGATCGACCTTGTTGGGATCGTAATCGATGTGTGTATGATTAGTGAAAATCAATAATGAATATGAATGAAATGAATTAAAAACAAAGAGATTTTTAAAGTGGTTTGGCAAAATTAATAGTCTACGTCCATTGTGTTTTTGTATTTGCTGTGAGAGCTTATAATGCAATTCTTATTTGAAAATCGTAACCCGTTCCTCATCGTTTGAGGGGGTTTTTATACAAGATTTGTACAAAAAAAATAGCGAAATTAAGGGGATTACAATTGATCTGAATCGCAATTCCGATATTCTTATGTTTGGGCGCAGTGATCGCTGTTGATCGAGCCATTCTCGTAATCTCTGGATAATCTGGAGATTTATTGAATGATTCATTGAATTATTCGTGACTAGCTTATACTGAGTCGAACTATATCTCGACGAGTTTATGCTAGGTTAATCAATCATAGTCGTTAAGCTCATTCCAGGTCAAGCTTTATCTTTGAGTTGGCCCGAGTTTGGCGGAAAAATCACACACATCACACACAACACAAACAAAGACAATATATGACCACTGTCATGGTAAAATGGATCGCTCAAACAGTACACCATATATATGTTACAAAATTTGGAAGTATGGTAAAATGGCTCAATGTTTGGTTTTAGGTTTCTTCACAATGGTGACGGTGCAGTGAGAATGATGAGAACAGTAGTCACGCTTCCAAGAACAACCCTACAAAATCATTAAAACTTGTAGAAATTAAGAATTCGTAGTTTTCGAAACGATGAGAGATAATTACTAATTTAATTCTACGTCATGTACCTGAACATGAACACGTTCACAAAATATCCATTACTAATTTAATTCAACAATCAAAAACTATATAAATTACAATTACAATTATGCATCTATCACATTTCCTTGGCCGTTTCTACAACTCTTCAAATCCTCCTCCACAATTGACAAAACATCCACACAGCCTGTCAATTTGAAATTGATTTCATAGTAAAATTCCTCAATATCAAAATAAATTGGAATCAATGTCTTATTTATTTATTTATTCTTTTTAAGGTCAAAACTATAAAGAAAAGAAAAAGTTAAACCTGGTCCAATGAGGCCCATAAGGCCATAACAGAAGAAGGAGAAGGTTTGGCGTGAGTGAACAAGACAAGCTTAAAAGGGTTTGAAGGGCCAGCCGTGAAGAAACGATCCAGGGTCCATTCCAATGCGTAGAAGGTGTGCTGGCTATCGTCGATTCCCACCACAACCGTTTGAACTCTTATAACATTAGAAGATATATCAATTGTTGAGGCCGGGCTAGATACACTCTGGCATGGAGATGGGGGTGATATACTTTTATTTTTATATAATGAATTATAAGGATTTGATTAACTTAGAGAGCATCTCCAAATTATTCTTTATATGACTCAAACTCTTTATTATAAAGAGTTTATCTATAAAAATAAGAGTTCAACAGACTTTGTATCTTTAAAATATAAATTAGAGAGTGAGTTTGACTCTCTACTCGCCATATTTAGAGAGTCAAATTTCACTCTCTATCCTAATTTTAATTAATAAACTATTTGTTCTTATATATTTTATTTATTAATTCTCTCTTCCATTAAATCTCTTTCTTAAAAATAAAGAGTATCTTCATTAAATTTAAAGAGTCTATTGAATTTGAATAAAAATTATGTTATTTGTATTTTAAAATTAATGAAGATGCTCTTCAAAATAAAGAACACCACTGAAGGTGCTCTTAAGAGCATCTCTAAAGGACTCTTTATATGATCCAAACTCTTTATTATAAAGAGTTTATCTATAAAAACAAGAGTCCAACAGACTCTTTATCTTTAAAATATAAATTAGAGAGTGAGTTTGACTCTCTACATTTAGAGAGTCAAATTTCACTCTCTATCTTAATTTTAATTAATAAACTACAAGTTCCTATGCATTTTATTTATTAATTCTCTCTCCAATTAATTCTATTTCTTAAAAATAAAGAGCATCTTCATAAAATTTAAAGAGTCTACTAGATTTGAATAAAAATTGTGTTATTTATATTTTAAAATTAATGAAGATGTTTTTTATTTATACGAAAGATGTTCTTCAAAATAAAGAGCACCATTGAAGATGCTCTTAACACATTTAATTTTAAATAATTAATGCCACTCTGTTGTGCTCAATACTTATCTAAATATTATTAAGACGCAATTAGAGGGCATATATAAAGTATTTAATTTAAATTAATTTATGATTATGTAAAGGTTGTTATATTGAAAAGCTATGGTGTTATATAAAATATAAATCTTATAAACTAATAACTTAAAGTAAATCTCGCCTAACTATAACATTGAATCGGGATGTCGTTGATCCTTATCATTGAGGCAGAGTAGAGAAATTAAAGACGAAAAGAAAACGGTAAGCACATCCTAAAACTATCGCCACGTGGTATCCATGAGTGATGTTGGTTGGTGAAAGACGCACTTTTTGTTGTGGGTCAGGTTCCATGGATATAATATATAGACCAGGCTTGGGCTGCCAGATAGACAGAAGAGAATGTTGTTGAGATTTTCCTTTTTAGAAATGGCACGGTAACCAACCCTGTTAAAGTCAAAGGTATTAATGGAAAACTTTTATATTAACTAGTGCCGCTGCCGCTGCCGCCCATTGTTTTCCAACTCTCCACTCACACCATCTGTAGATATTCCTCCATTCGCGATTGGTTTGGCAGCTTATCTTGACATATGCCTTACGTTTGTGCAATGGTCTAGTTTT